>NC_134809.1:22408464-22418464 GCF_046742065.1 Oratosquilla oratoria | reverse complement strand
CATATCCTCAGCTGTAGTTACAGCTTGAACTGTTCCTTAGATCGTTGGGACAGAAACTACTGGTTGCGAGGAAGGCCTTGCTTTAAGACTAAAAAAAAAAATCTCTTATGTCTAGAGTCTAGAGTGTACTTTATGAAAGACTGTTCTCTTTTAGCTGAATAGAAGCCAGAGAACGCACTGAATGATTACTATGTTGAACATTTCAAGTTAGTACAGATGTGACCCATTCAGTCCCAAGGCGAGTTGATAGTTGATAGTTGATAGCTTTAAGTTATCTAAGAATACTCATTGACTCCTTATACCAACATCAACATATATTCAAATCCAATAAAAATGAGACCAGAAAAACTGCTGTAGTATGGCAACATCAACAACCATATCAACCAGATTATAAGACTCGTGATCGTGACTGAGTCTGTGATAACAAAGAAAATGTGAACAAGGTCAAGAATTAGCACTAGGAAGGCGATGCAGTTATCATAATGATAGTTTGATTGTTATATATGAAGCCCACGAATTAAATAATGAATTAAAGGTTCTCTTTTACCTATTACAATTATTCTAGACAGAGCGTCGACTTACATTGATAGCAACAAAGAAAAGTTAGGAGAAAACATAAAAGCCCAATAAAACAAGAGATACTCATCACTATCTAAACACGCTATGATCAGGTTAAAATCCAACATCAAGCAGTAAGAGAACAAAGGCAGATTGATAAGTCAGTGAGCGTTGAGTGGTCACTGGGTGAGGTTACTGTTGATTGATTACTATGGTGATGGACTAGTGCCTTTGTAGGTGTAAATGAAAATTGTTCTCGGCCGCATTTAAGCGTAGAGACGTCCAAAGCACAAACAAAATTCTGCCCTGGTTTTATTTTGTATTGACAAATAGTCGGACATAATACAGGTATATACACATTTGTACAATTGTATGCATATCTAGTTTTCTGTATCTTTGGGTTTGTGCATGCATATATATGTATGTATATATATATATATATATATATATGTATATATAAATAAATATATATATGTATTTATATATATATATATGTATGTGTATATATACATACACACACACACACATGTATATATATATATATATATATATACATATACATACATATATATATATATATATATATATATGTGTGTGTGTGTGTGTGTGTGTGTGTGTGTGTGTGTGTGTGTGTGTATGTGTGTGTGTGTTTGTGTGTGTGCGTGTATATACAAAGGTATATAGATATATGAATATGTATATGTATATATATCAACATATATACATATATTCATATATGCATATATGTGTTAATAAAACCACTTGGAAAATATAATGAAAGGTGACCGAACGCTTTCGTCTATTTAAGACATTTTCAAAGGTACAGAGTAAGGAAACAGTAATATGTATACAAAGGAAGCACACTAGGAGGGAATTAGGACAGGTCCATTGTGACCTCACTCTCTCAGCACTGCCGGACGTTTGAGTGCTGAGAGAGTGAGGTCACAATGGAACCTGTCCTAATCCTCCCCCTAGTGTGCTTCTTTTGTATATATATTGTCACTGTTTCCTTACTCTGTACCTTTGAAAATGTCTTAAATAGACGAAAACATTCGGTCACCTTTCATTTTATTTTCCAAGTGGTTTTATTACACATTTTGTGAATCACGCGTTTTTGTGATTTATTCGCATCTGCATATATATATTAGTGTTTCGCTTTTTCTCTAAAGAACTTGACTTGTACCGCCCCGTAGACGGGTGCGTCTAAGTAGCTGAAGTAAAGCTGCAGAAAGGTGAAGAAGAAGAAGAAGGGCTGCTCCAGAGATATCCAAAGGAAGCCGTTGTGGGTACGAGAGTAGATACCAAGGCTACGTAGGAGTTGTCAGGGTAGCCCACTGTTGTTGAGCGGTTCTACGGTGCAGGCAATTGTCTATTCAATCTAATAGTGTATAATGCTGGGTATGTGGCAGGACAAAATGGATTAGTGCTGCATACTTTTAAGAATGAGGGTTAAATGTTTTTATTTGATTTAGGAAATGTTATCCAAGATTGTATTAGTGCACTATCATATGTTTCAAGAGTAGCAAACATGCTTAAAGTAATATCTTAAAATGTACACAAAAGAAGCATATGCCGTATAGAGATTACCAGATGTAAACATATACAAGTATACATAATAAAATGCATATATATATATATATATATATATATGTATATATATACATATATATATATAATATATTTATACATATATACATGTATTTGAGGAAGGAGGAAGAGAAAGACACGGGTCTAGGGCCGAGTTTATTCCTGACCGGTTTCGCTTACAGCTTCTTCAGAGGAATGTTGAGCATTCCTCTGAAACCGGTCAGGAATAAACTCAGCCCTAGACCCGTGTCTTTCTCTTCCTCCTTCCTCAAACCTGTCACAATGTCTCAACATATATATATATATATATATATATATATATATATATACATATATATATATATATATATATATATATATATATATGTCTGTGTGTATGTATGTATACATATGTATATATACAGTACACACACATTCAAACTCCACCCCTACTCCTCCTGTCATATTCGCCACCAAGTACCTAAAGAAATGTGCTTCATCCAGTCCCCCTCCCCGATACTCACCTCCAACCTTCTGCCATCTTCTCCCCCCGTACGTCCCACCAGCCCACTTCCTCCCCCAACATCCCTCCCTCACACACCCTCCCAAACTCCGCGACCAACCTCACCAATCCCTCCACTGATCCCGCCATAAGCGCAGCGTCGTCAGCAAACAACAACTGGCTCACCTCCCACTCCTTTCCACCCTCCCCAACCATCTCCAGTCCCCGACCCATCAACCTCACATTCACCTCTCGCACCACCCATGCAGAAGTCGAACATCCCCGGCGACATGACACATCCCTCGCGAAGTCCCAACCCATACCTGTCAAGTTTTACGTTTTTTGCGTGTCTTACGTAATTTCTGTTATTTTCAAGCGTTATGGCGTAAGCTGAAAATCTTACGCTTTTTCTCCGCATGCGATGTGTTTTTTGATGTGTTTGTTTTAAACAATTTGAAATAAATTCCTCTTTTCAAGTGCAATGCATGAAAACACAATGTAAACACGCCTGACACAGAATGAGCACCACAAAATGAAAAACAGTACTGTTTACAAAAACCTTTGTAAACAGTACTGTTTTTCATTACGTGGTGTTCATAGTGTGTCACGTGTTTACATTGTGTTTTAATTCCGCATTTGTTTTAAAACAAATAAATATTGAAGTATAATAATATAGTTTTCTTATGTTTTAAATACAGTTTTATACACAAACTTATGGTCTCCAACGCAAAATCTTACTGCAAGACACCACAGTAGCTTGACAGGTGTGCCACCACCCGCTCTCTCCATTTCCAATTTTAACACAGGCTACACAACTTTTGCAAAAACTCCTGACTGCTCTCAACAGCCCTCCCCCCACACATACATACATACATATATATATATATATATATATATATGTATATATTCATATATATTTATATATACATATATATATATATGTATATACATATGTATATATATATATGCATATATACATATATATGTATATACATATATATATATGTATATACATATATATATATATATATATATATATATGTATATACATATATATATGTATATGCATATATACATATATATATGTATGTACATATATATATTTATATATACATATATATATGTATATACATATATATATATATTCATATATATTTATATATACATATATATATGTATATACATATGTATATATATATATGTATATACATATATATATATATATATATATATATATATACAGGCAGTCCTCGATTTATAGGGTAGATGCGTTCCAGAAGGGACCGTATAAAGCAAAAATCGTACAAAGTAAGGAATGCATACCCAACCCCGTAGCCTTTGAATATCCAACCCCCCCCAGTACCCTTGAAACCGTATATTTCTGAGGAATTCGTACAATGTGATGAATAACCCCTATTTTTGGACACCGTATAACTCTGAATTCGTATAAAGTAAACTCGTATAAATCGAAGACTGCCTGTATATACATATGTGTATATATATATAAATATATGTACGCACACGCATGTATAATTTTTTTGGTTTGCTTTTTGATATTTTCCTTTATTTTGTGTAGATGACAGTCTACATAGATACTACTTGTCACGAAGACGAACCCTTTACATGCAGAATGGTGCATTACATTCTAAATTTATAAAAGTACAGAAAATATTCATATCAGGAGATGACCTAAACAAAGACACTATAGGGAAAGATTACTAAAAAAAATACTAAATTGAAATGTTTGAAAGCTAATTAGAAACCAACTAACGGCAATTATCAATTAGTAAACTATGAGGAAAATGGGATATGTTTGCAGCTATCTCTGGAGAGCCAATTAGACGTTAAATGACCAATTTTGGGGTAGAATTTCCTTCTTCTATTTTATTCACAGTATTTCTTATTATTATATTTTTATAATATCTACCTGGAAATGTTAAACGTTGAAAGCTATTTTTTTTATAAGTAATGCAACTGTATATTTTTCTAATTTGGATTGTTAGGTAAGGCCGTATTTTATTTCTTCTGCAAAAATTAAATTGGAAAAAAGACAAGATGCTAAGAAAAGGATTATCAGTGATATATGGATATATACCTATACATCTATATATGCATATACATGTACATACACATACTCGTACGTATACATATACATATACATATGCATACACATATATATTTGCATATACATATACATAATTATACATATACATATACATATACATATACATATATACATAAAGAAATATATATGCACATGCATGTACGTACTGGATATATGTATGTATATGCACAATAAATTACATAAATATGTGTATTTTTGTGTATTAGACGTACTTATACATATACATACACACATACATATGTATATATATATATATATATAATATATATATATACATATATATGTATGTGTATATATTATACACACACACACACACACACACACACATATATATATATATATATATATATATATATGTAGTATATATATAAACAATATATATATATACATATATATACATATACTACATATATGTGCTATATATATATATATGTATATATATACACACATATATATATGTATATATATATATATACATATATATATATATATATATATATATATTTATATATATATATATATATGCAAATAAAATTCAGCTCTGGCTGTGGGACTCAACCTTAGGTTGTGCGAGAGCAAATATACTTGTTCATATGTCAATATACAGCTTATCTTTCTCTGTGTACATTTTACTTATTTTGATGCAGAGTGAGAATAACTATTTTTCTTGGATATTTTTCTCATGCATATATAAGGTGTATTGAATATTCATTTATTAATGGTTACTAGTCCTGTAGTACCATACTTTTCAAGTGTTAATGTTTTATTATATTAATAAAACTAATTAGAATATTTTAGGAGGTATTTTAATTAGAAGTCGAGGGTGTTAGCACTAGGTTTACAAGATATAGAATTCATAAGAAACATTTTATTATTGGAAAGAGTTGTTAGTTGTGTATGAACAGGTGAGGAGCATACGCAGGGAGTTGCGCAGCTGCGGCTTAAGCCTTCACCTTTGCCTTCTGTGTTTTGACTGTTAGGACAGGTAACAGCCACTGCTAGGAATGGAGATGTGCAGGACTCGAACCCACACAAATAAGGATGAGGAAGTAAATGTATTGATAAGAAGGCGACGGAATGAAAGGAATGAAGGAATAGGAGGAGAGTTAGGAAGTGGAGGAGGATGAGGAGGAGAAGGAGGAGGAGAAGGTGGAGGAAACGGAAATATATATATGTATATATATATATATATATATATATATATATATATATATATATATATATATATATATATATATATACTAGAACCACTTAAATAAGAGTAAAAGAATTGGCAATGAAAAAAGTGGGGAAAATAAAAACAAAAGACAAAAAAAAAAAGGAGAATGAGGAAAAGAATGAACAGAGACAAAGGAAAGAAGTAAAAGTAGGTTAAAGAGGAGAAGGAGGAGGAAGCTGAAGAAGATAAAGTGGACGAGAAGGAGGAGGAAAAGGAGGAATACGAAGATAGAGAAAAAGAGAAGGGCTCGGGCAATGTTAAGCTCTGACCGTCACACCACACTAAAATCAACAAAGACATCATCATTCTTTGTCCTAGACGGGGCAGCTAAGAGGGAAGTCTAAGTGGTAGTAAATAGTAATAGTATTACTACTAGCACTAAAACAAGGACTCAGCGCAGCAGCAGCAGCAGCAATAGTACTATCTTGTGAGTATTGTGGTAGTGGTCTTAGTTATGTCATGGTAGTACTACTATTGGCACTAGTATCGAATTGGTTGAAAGTTTGTCATTATCAGTGAGAGTGAGTTCAACCCTTTCACTGCAACAGGGGATCTCCCTGGCTGAATAAAATCACCTGGCGACAGTCAGGAAAATGACTAATCGTGAATTTCAATGGAAGTTGTAATCGAGATAAGTTTACTCTGTCGTTCCACGGAGGAATTTTCTTTAGCCGAGTAAAATCGCCTAGTTGTGGGTGGAAAGTTATTTTTCAATAATAGTGAAAGGGTTGATTAGTGAGTACCTTGCAATACTGCTACTAACATTATGATCCTGAGCAATTACAGCATCGACAGTAGCTTTAACCTTTAAACTACCGTGAATTACTTTATATATTATGTTATAACAAGTGTCGGGGGGCTCTAATTGAGGGACAAGAACCCACGCAAACGGGAATCTGTACCTCGGCTACATGGCAAAACCGCCTGATGTGATGACCAAATAAAAAAACAAAACCACTTTTTGAATAAACTATAATACTGAGGTGGTTAAAGACAGTCAGATCTTTTTGTGAGAACGGTGACAGTAGTAGTAGGGGGGGGGAACGGTAGCCCGGCCACTACTACTACTACTAAAGACTAGCAGCAGTAGCAGCAGAGGCATCGAGAGTAGATCTAAGGAGCAGTGTAATACCTGCCCTGCAGAGCTTTGACCCGGGCCAGAAGGTCGACATGCCCGGCCGAGTACTGCTCGATGACGTCCTTGACATCGTAGGGCTTGAAGGCTTCCTTGAACTTGCGTCTCGCTAGCATGAACTTGAGCTGGCGGTTGAGGGAGGACAAGGAACCCGGTGAGGAACGCGTCACGCTGAAGGAGGAGGCGGAGGAGGAGGACAGGGAGTCAGGGAGTAGATGAGGAGGAGTGTGTAGGAAGAGGAGAGGGAGGAGGAGGAGGAGGACAGGGAGTCAGGGAGTAGATGAGGAGGAGTGTGTAGGAAGAGGAGAGGGAGGAGGAGGAGGGAGAGGAAGAGGATAAGGAGGAATAAGGTAGGGAGAGAGGTAACCAGAGAACATGAGTTTGAAAAGAAATCAGAGCCAAGGAAGAAAGAGTAAGAAGTGGGGTTTGAGGTGAAGAAGGAATCAGAGGAAGAGGAAGAGGAAGAGGAGGATGGGGATGAGGAAGATGATTGAAAGGAGGAAGAAAGGGAGGACAAAAAGGAAGAGGCGGAGAGGAGAGAGATAAGAAGATTCCAGAATGATGAAACAGGTCAGAGGAAGTGAGGAAGAGGCATGGGAGAGTACAGGAAAGAGATCAATGATGATTTGGAGAACGGTAAGGGAAGAGAGAGGATAAGACGAGACGGAGGAAGGGGAGGAATGGGGAGATATTCGGGAGAGAGGACGGGAGATATGGGGAATATAAGGCACTCCGGGACAGGGTTTCCAGGGAAAAGGTAAAATTTTTAATGAGGAGTGAAAATATGGGATAAAAATGGAAGTAAGGACTGGAAAGGGAAGGGATGGGGGTGTAGGGGTTAGATGATGAAGGGAGATGGAAAATAGATGGGGAAAATAGAAGGGCAGTTGGAGGGCGATGGTAGGTTGAAGGAGGATTGAAGAAAGAGTTGAAAAAGTATTTGAAGTGGAACAAAGTGATTTTTTTTTTTTTTTTGAGGAAGGTGTTAGGGTACCATAAGAAGGAAAGGAAACGAAGGTGACGGGGAAGGAATTGGGAGTTAAAGTCAGGGAGTGACGGAAGAGGAGGAGAAGTTACTGAAGACCTTCATCTGAAAACATGGAAAACCGAACAGCAGCAACAGCGGCGGCGGCAGCAGCAGCAGCAACGGGAATACCTTCCTGCCAAAGGTATGAACGTTCTCAGCCACCACCATCCGACGGAACTCTCGAGGCCCGGAAGTCGTCTTCAAACTCATCTACGAAAACCGTTTAAGTGAGTGAATCATAATTCTCATGCGAACAAGTCAAGCTTCCAGAGACTGAGTTCGGGGAACAGGAGGGCTCGGATGGGTGGTTCAGAGAGATTCTGGATTTGGGATAAGAGACAGGGAGGTTTTGAAAAGAGGGAGTCTTTTGACAAGGAACTGGAAAGCTTGTCTTCATGGACTGTGCATTTCTGGGTTTTTACTAGAAGATATTCCTCTAGGGTCTAGGGGAGTTCTTGCATAATGAGAGTTATGAGACAGGCAGAAGATACCAAGAGGAAGTAGAAAAATAAACGAAAAAATTAAATAAAACATAAAAAGGCCAAGACGCAACATGGAGGAGTAACTTGAAAATTGTCTTCCATTTGACCAAGAACAGGAAGGTCGGTGAAGTGTTGCTGAAGGGCTCTTATGCTCGGGTCCATGAACGCGCCCAAGGCTATAAACTCTACCAAAACTAGAGAAAATTGTGTTGTGTTTGGCTAAGAGTCATCTCAAATTAGACGAAGTTTGGAGTAAATATTTCATAAAAGGTAGGGCAGAGATCCAAAGAATTGGGAAAAAGCGTAAAAGAAAAGTAAGGAATGGAATATGAAAGTGAAGGGCACAGGATACAAGCAAAAGCATCTGCGGGGTATACATGTACTGAAGATGAATATATATTGTATATACATATACATGTACATTTACATATACATATGCACATACATATACATATACGTTTACATATACATTCACATATGCATATACATATACATATTCATATACGTTTACATATACATTCACATATTCATGTACATATACATATTCATATACATATAGATTCATATATACATGTACATATACATATGCATATACATATACGGTACATATACCAAGGGCAGGGATTGTTTGCTATAGATTCTTTGAGGTAGTGTCTGGGATGAGGTCTTTTGAAATCTAATTTATTTTACTTTCGGTCATAGTCAAGGACGTTCTTTGAGTACTCTAAGGTCTCCCATTGGGAACGTCTCCCACTAGTTAAATACAAGAACACTGGTACTCGTGTCATGTCAGTTACTTAGCTAAGAATATAACATTAGCCCTCAAAGCGCGGGCGTCTCACTAGTAAGACTGGGGAAAACTTGATCTAGGCCTCGGTGTCAATGGTGAAACGGAACTCTGTGAGCCATCAGTATTTGGTCACAAATATTTCCAAACTTCTTTTGATGTCTCAGGTTGTCATCTACGCTCGTCTAAGGCTCATGAGTATGCGCGTGTTATAATAAATAAGAAGAAGAACAATGATGAAAGTAAGTATGTGGTACTCTCCCTGAATCGGTCAGGGTAGTGGACTAGACTGGCGAGTCACTCGTATTTGGAAATCTCTTGTGGTTTTCTTATACTCCATGCTTTCATGGAGACCACACCAAATACGAGCTGAAGGGATGTAATTTCTATTGGTAGCTTGCTCTCGCTAACACAAAATATTTTATTCAGCAATGTACTGGTCCTTGGATTAAAGGGGACAATCCTTTCCATTCTAGGAGTTCCTATAAGCTAAATGAAATAATCTGGTTCTAGACAAATTAAAATCCCGAAAGTCTCGTCAAGATCGAAAGAATGAAAAATTTCAAAGAACGTTCTTGAGTAGGACGCCAAGAGTCAAA
>NC_134809.1:22385964-22393464 GCF_046742065.1 Oratosquilla oratoria | reverse complement strand
GGGGGTAACACCAGGCAGGATCCGTGTTCCGCAGACGCAGTTCATTGGCTCCACTCCTGCCAATAACTGGTCGACAATCCTTTTATATTTTCATTAACTTATATATGATATAGTTTTCCTTAAATAGAACTTTTACTACAGTGTGATCAAAGTCGAGGCTCCATGTGTTCTGGTGAAGAGGCTGGGGACCTGGTACCACTCAGACATAGAAGAGCTGACCTCAGGAGTGAAAACGAGTTTACATCTCATCCGCGGTACAATACTGCTTTTTGGTTCTTATCTTTTTCCGCCGCCACCTCTGCAAGCCGTGGGTAGAACTCTGCTGCAGGTGCATGAGTCCTGAAACGTTCATTGTTATGGCCACCAGATCTCCTTTAGTGGTGTCTTTTGATGACTTTGTGGTCCCCGCTTCCGTTCCGTTCTTTCTCGCGCTGTTGGTGACGACAACCTGCATCGGTTCCTTGTACTTATTTTCCACGTACTTGGCTATGATTAGACACCTGATTTTGATGTTATGCATGCTAACTTCTTTATCTCTATTGATGAAGGCATTGGATTCATCGACAAGTAAAACTGCATTGCAGTCCGGTTTCTCGAATATCCTCCTCATGGTGTGAATCAACGGCTCACATCCTGCCTGCTGGTCTACACACAAATGAAAATTACCTGTAGCATCTCGTACTTCTTTCATCATTTCCATGATCACTTTCCCTATCACCTTTTTTCAGCACCTCGCTTACACCGAATGGATAACAACCAGGTTTTTTGTCCTTTAGAGTAAGTCTGAACACTGCGTATACTTCAAGGTGATGGTAGTCATCAGTAGACATTTTTCTCGCCAAGGCGGCTGTGACATTCTGTGGCCCTCCTGCTGTAGTCACGAAAAGGCTGGCGCTAAGGAAATGTTTTCACTCAAACGAGTTTGATAGTACTACTTCCCTCTGGGTGTGTAGAACATGGCTCCAGATCCTTTCTCTTATAGTTTCCGATTGTACTCGTCTTGTCTCCCACAGGGTCTTTTAAATTTCCTCGTGCAGGGGTAGATTCTGAATATTCACGCTTCCTTGCAAGCGATCTCATGGCAGCTGTGACTTTGCATTGTTTCATCATGTCTGCAAAATTCCCGGGTCTGTCTCCTGGTCACTTCTTTCTATTGTTGATTTTGTATTGATCCTTTAACTTGATAAAACATTTGAATTTTAGACCAATCAAACCCTGCAGAAGCTGAGTGGATGCAATGTGGGGTTGGATGGGGGATTTCGTCTGATGACTGATATAGAATGACTTCACCTATTAAGAACGAGAAAACGGACGTCCCTACCTGTTGAAAGAGTTGCTAAGTAGGAAACCTTACCCGTTGAACGAAGTAGGGGGATCATTTTACCTGTTGTAGGGGTTAAAGGTGGAACCATATCTGTTGAAATAGCAGAATGGGTAGTCTTACATTTTGAAGAGGTTAGTAGTTACAAGGAAGGTGCTGCTTGTTAAACGGATTGACTTACCTTCTCAAGGGGGAGGGGGTTGCTGAGGTTGAAGAAGTAGCCTCATCTTCATGGAGCTGGGGTTGGTCTTATTTTTTGAAGGTAATAAAGAGAATCCTCACCTGTTGAAGAGAGTTTCAGGATAGCCCTACCTGTTGAAGGTATTTTCTGGATTGGCTAACCTGTTGAAAGGAGTTTTGGCATAGCCTTGCCTGTTGAAAGGAGGTTTGGCATAATGTTACCTGTTGAAGGGAGTTTTGGCATACTGTAGTCTTACCTGTTGAAGGGAGTTTTGGTATAGTCTTACCTGTTGAAGGGAGTTTTGGCATAGTCTTACCTGTTGAAGGGAGTTTTGGTATAGTCTTACCTGTTGAAGGGAGTTTTGGTATAGTCTTACCTGTTGAAGGGAGTTTTGGCATAGTCTTACCTGTTGGAGTTGACCATGTTGTCGAGGTAGTGGTTGGAGTCAGTGTGTCTGGTCTTTATGGACGGTGAGTGCGCATGTCGGTGCCGTCGGATTGTGGGCAACCGCGTCACGAACGAGGCATTGTGCTTAAAACTGCCAAAGAAAACGGGGGACGGGGGTTGTCAGCACAGAAAATGTGGGAGTGTTTTGCAATATTAGAAAATGGGTTATCTGGGCCTTTTGCATGTTTGGTGGGGTTGTTAAGGAACTTGTTATCATAACGCGCTAATGGAAACTTAAGAAAATGATATTTATATAATCTATTTTATAATCTTACTCATAAAAGTGTTAGGGGCAATACATATCAAAGAATATTAAGAATATGTGTTAGCAATGAAAGAAGTTGATTTTCATCAGTGAAAACAAATATGAAGGTTGCAGAGCAAGTGCTAAGCAACCTGTAATGTCGTTGCAATCATCCTTGACAAAACCTTAGCTTGAAGGTGTACAAGGCTTAGTTCTAAAATCGCTCAACTACTTAAGCATTAAGCAATAAACTTCTTTGTAAGCGTGGACTGACTAGCCATCCCTTGTAGCCGTCCAAAAATAATAATAAATAATGGTAATAATAATAATGATAATAATAACGATAATAATAAAAAAAATCACCGTTAGTTCATGGACGGCGATGGTAAGTAAAAGAAGAATATATAAGTGATTAATAACAAAAGAAAATAAATAAGAGCGTAAAGAAGGAATGGAGGAAGAAAGAAGGAAGGGAGAAAATATGGTGATGATGTTGACACGGGCTATGTTGGTGATGGTGGTCAAGGTTATGTCGGGTTTAATGACGAACTGTTAGGGTCACTTGTGTGTGTGTGTGTACAGTTTATGGTCCATCTGATATTGCCATCCTCGTCTGGAGCTAAGTATAAGATAGATTAGATGACTAAGCAAGTAGAGACACATCTCGTAAAAAATAATACGAGAGGCAGAAATACATAAGGAAAGAAAGATAGAAAGAAAGATAGACAGACAGACGGAAAGAAAGATAGATAGACAGATAGACAGACAGAAAGAAAGAAAGACAGAAAAAAGAAAAGAAAGAAAGAAAAAGAGGGCAAAGAACAGGAGTTAGTAAGAAAACGGAGTCCGCTTCTTCGGCTACTTCGACTTCCTCCCAACAGTCAAAGACGGAGAGAAACTGAACATCGTGAGTTTTTGGATGTAAGAGGTCGAATGTTGTTGGATGAAGGTAATGTCGACGTAGACCATCTTTTCCGTAGTGTTCACGTTGAACAAGACACTGATGATAGTGTTGTCGGTAAGAACATAAATGGAGAAGGCTGTAAGAGACCATGAGGCCTATACTAGGCAGTTCCATGTCCTATGTCCCATGGCAGTGTGTCAGGTGTCGTCCGAATGGCGTCACTGTCTAATTGCGGTTCATCCCCGTAGCGTCATAATCTCTCTCGCGTCTTGGAATGAAACTGAAGCTGGGACGATAGGAAGAGCGATAAAGTTCACTTTTAACCTTGTCACTGTGAAAGGGGGCTCCCCTCAACAGATAAAAACCGGCTGGCGTCCGCTTGGATAAATACTTAGGCTGTAAAACCTAGCAAAAGAATTAAATACTGTATATAAGGAGTAAGATCTAGGTGGGATTGGAGACGAAGCTGCCTAGTGTAGGCCTTATGGTCTCTTGCAGTCTCCTTCATTCTTATTTTCTTATGTTCTTATCATTGAGGAAAGCGGAAGTCTTCAGAGTTCTGTGTAATCTTGAAGATAGATAAGGCATTACAACCACAGGTCTTTAGTGATAATGATCAATAGATATCAATTCCTTAAGTCATGAGCCATTCTTTAACTGAATAAAGTCATATAGGATAAACTTGAATGTAGTCTTCGATGTCTGTTATCTGGTTAACAAGACAGTTTTAACACCGAATTCAAGGGCCAGCTTCTACGACTAAATTCACCCAGTGCTAGCCTGAATAATAACTATAAAGTATATCAATGAATCGAAGGTATAGGCGGAGTAAGGTGAAGGCCCTTGAGCCATACTCACAGGTCAGCAGGTGTGTGTGTGTGTGTGTGTGTGTGTGTGCGCGCGCGATTGTGTGTGTGTAATTGTGTGCATGCATGCGTGCATATATTAATGTAAATATGTATATATATATTGTGGACAGGACGCAGGGATGACCCGTCATCCAGGAGGTGCCAAGATAAGAGGGAGGGAAGAGGGTGGAGGGGAATGGAGTATGTAATGGATGTAATGGTTGGGAGAGGTTTCTTTGCCTTTGTCTTTTGGCTACCTCCCGTGTAAGGGGGAAAAATCCTTTGGTATATATATATATATATATATATGTATATGTATATTTATATTATATATATGTAAATATATATATATATATTATATATATATATAGTATGTATGTATATATGTACATATGGATATGTAAATGTGTAGAATATTAACTTCGAACTGCGACGGAAGCCCGATTGATTGGGACGTCATGATTATTCAGATTTCGCACTCTCGCCTTTACTCATTCCAATGGATCTTAGGAAGTGAGCTGACTATTAATACGGTATAAGTTCATCAATGATCCTGATGAGCATTGAGGTCTACGTAAAGCCTGGAGAGGCACGTCATCCCGATATCGGTTACCTCGAAGTGTGTAAACGAAAGTTGGAAGTATTTGAATCAAATTTGTCTTTGAGAAGGTGGACAAGCATCTTGTTGACAGTATAAACAAGGCAAAATGATGGACCTTTTTTTCATGCCGACTGGTGTTGGTTAAGAGTGGGGACGGTTCTAGTGTTGGAGAAAGTAGATAGAAGCGGTGACTATGGTGGTGGTGACTGATGGTCAGTGTGATGGTGGGAGGGGTTGTGGATGTGGTGTTGGTGGTGATGAAGGTCTTCAAAGCGGCACTTGTGATAATAATGACGATGATGATGATGATGAATTAATGAAGTGGTACTGATAGTGAAATTAAGGAGAGTGACGTAGCTTACACATGTGGTGATAATATTCAGCTGGTGATGGATACATTGTAAACTATGGTTGTTAGTGACATTATTGTTGGAGATGATATTCGTGTGGATGTTAGACAGTGTTAGAGAACAGGATACAAAATATCTAAAAACAAGCGTGACCAAAAGTCAACAAATACTTTTCTATTCAAAACATAGGAAGTCTTCAGAGGAAGCTTTTGGGTCCCTTATTGTAAAAGAGAAGACCCCTCTCAAAAAGGGAGACAGATTTTGGCAAAAAGTGAAAAAAGACACTTTGAAACTGAGTGGGAAATAGACACAAAGGCAGAAAGTTGGCTTGGGGGAGGAGAGAGATGAAACTTAGAAAACGGAGTGTGAAAATTGAAACTCAAAGAGTGGGAGGGAAAGAAAAGGATGGGCGGATATTGACAATTACTATGTAACTGTCCTGGAGAGGACATATTAGGTGAGCACAATATTGGGGAAAAGATACAATTAGACAGCGAAAAAATTAGAATACCATATATTGACACCTAAATAAATAATGAATAGGGAGAGAAATAGAATATATATATATATATATATATATATATATATATATATATAATATATATATATAATATATATATATATATATATATATATATATATATATATGGTGAAGGTGGAAAAAGAAGTCACGGGTCTAGTTCCGAGTTCCTGAGTTTATCCCTGACCGGTTTCGCTCTATGTTTCTTAACCTGAAGAAGCATAGAGTGAAACCGGTCAGGAATAAACTCAGGAACTCGGAACTAGACCCGTGACTTCTTTTTCCACCTTTATCAACTTGTCACAATGTACCAGCATATATATATATATATATATATATATATATATATATATATACATATATATATATATATATATATATATACAAAGGGAGAGAGATAGAGAAAGAGAGACAAAGTAAGAAAGTGAGAGGAGAGAGAGAGAGAAAGGGAGAGAAGAATATGGAGAGAGAATTTTTGGAATGAAAATTCCAATTATAATAGTACAAAAATGGAAGTACATATAAACACATATGCATGCAGAGGCAGATGCATAGATGTAAGCAAGATTAGTTATCTCTAGTTAATGACAACACATATATATAAGAGACGCCCACTGTGCCATTGTCCAGGGATGTATATGACAAATGAAGCTGTTGTCTGGAGAGAAATTACTAATTGAGGCTTAATTTCACAAAAAAAAAAAAAATAAATCAGTCAGCTGACAGATAATCAAACAAATTAATTAAGAACGGTGGTACCTAAAAGTGATCAAATTGCACCTTTAAAATGTAATTTTCAATACGATAGCCAGAATAGATTCTTTCAGGGCCAGTTTCATTATAAACAAGCTGTAAAAAAGAAAGCTTGGCAAAAATACTCTTTCGTAGAGAAAATATGCAGTTAAAATTTGACATTTTCAGGCAATTTTGTAATTTTGTGATCAACATGCAACATGTACAGAGTGAGACTAATGATCTTGTCCATATAAAATATAACTGAATTTATAATATTTATTGTGGAGCATATAATGACTGCATCTATACCCGGGCTGTCTTACAGTGAAAAATAAAACGAGATAAATATAATGAAGTGACTCTAATGGAAAAATGACTAAAGAATGTGTCTGAATACTCAGATCTACTGTACATCCACAAACAAATGTCCTGATACAGTGCTGTGACTATTACTATTAGGCTAAAGTCGACATATTTTCTGTCTCTGTTCCTAGTGTTACAATTTCACAACTTTAATCAGACACATCTGTCTACATGGTTGTACAGTTGTCTCCATTTCTAACTACCAGTGACGAACGTTATTGGTGAAGCTGTAGCAAATGTTTATTTATGACAAAAAGAATTAGGAACCAATGAAAGTATTAGAAGATTTCAAATGAGTAATTTTTGTCTTAATTTTGTGATTCAAACAAACACGCCCCCGACAGCTCCATAGAAAATATCACCCACTTCAATATTTGAACGTGTACATTGCATTACAGTACTGGCACATTGAGCATGATCTAGAAAAAGTGATAGCTAGTATTAAATAACAAGAATATCTGTGGAGAGATCTTTAAAACTTTAAGGTATAGTGCTTTATCACACAGATTATTTTTTCTTTATTATTATTATTTGAGGCGGGAGTTTTCTCTGCCTTATGAAAGCTAAAACCAAGAAGTATTTACTCTTTAAAGATGATTTATTCTTTATTCTGGCTAAATTAGCACAACTTCAATCAAAGCTGGAGGACAATGAGCTCAAAGAAACTTCGAATTCTCTTTATTAAAAAGATATGTTTTTTTTTTTTGTAATTTAAAGGTAATCTCTCCGGATAGTATGGACAAAGAAGAAGAAAGCAACAAGCTAATACGGCAGGGAAACAAAGAGAAAAGGGAAGGTAGCCACACCAATAATTTTGTTCATTATCATTTACAGGTTAATAAAAATGACGGAAAAAATCATCTGTATGAAAGGTGATTTTAAAAGTATGAATATGCATGTGTGTATGAATGTGTATGTGTGTGTGTGTGTGGGAATGTGTGTGTGTGTGAGTGTGTGTATACATTAGCTTTTGTGTTTATGTATGT
>NC_134809.1:22370964-22375964 GCF_046742065.1 Oratosquilla oratoria | reverse complement strand
CAAACTCTTCTACTCTTTTTCTCTTCAACCATATCATTATCTGACATTGCGCTGCTCTCTCTCCTGAATTTGTTTACTTCCAAAACTCATTTAATCTTTCTAATCCCCAACGCATAGATCTTTAACGCCCTTTCATCCACTCTACCCCTATCACATTGGCTCACATATGCTTATGCTTGTCTTTTTTCCTAATCACTGTGTTCGCTATCATCATTTCCTTCTCAATGCACACGTCTAACACCTCTCTGCCATAGTTCCTTTCTGCCACTCTGTACCTCCCTACCTCCATCACACTAGCTCACATATACTTATGCTTGTCTTTCTTCCTAATCCTGTGTTCGCTATCATCATTTCCCTCTCAATGCACATCTCTAACATCTCTCTGCAATAATTCATTTCTGCCACTCTATACCTCTCTACTACTCCATCTATCGGTCCATCTTGCATTGAGATCTCCCAGGACCATGACATTATAGTTATTCCCGAAACACTACACATTCATTTAAATCAACCCAAAATGATGAGCCATCCTTCTCACTTTTCTCACCACAAGGGCATGTATATAATAACAAAAGGCAAAAATTCCCGACCTGATCTCATCTTCAACCACACTGTCCTCAAAGTCACTTCTTTCCACTTCATCAGGCCTTTCTATTTCATGACTTCCTAAAAGTGTATCTCCTTCCTTGCCTTGACCTCTCCTCATTACTAACATCACGCCCTCGACGCTTCCAAAGTCCAGCTCACCCTTTCCTTCTATTCTTGTTTCATTGGACACAAATGCACCCATCTATCTCGCAAACATACTACCAATCTCTTCCATTTCGCTGGTTGGAGTCTTCCTCTCCTGGCCCTCTTATATCCTGACTCTTCGTACAATATATATATATTATATATATATATATATATATATATATATATATGTGTGTGTGTGTGTGTGTGTGTGTGTGTGTGTGTTTGTGTGTGTGTGTGTGTGTGTGTGTCTGTGTGTGTGTGTGTGTGTGTGTGTGTGTGTGTGTGTGTGTGTGTGTGTGTTTGTGTGTGTGTGTGTGTGTGTGTGTGTGTGTGTGTGTGTGTGTGTGTGTGTGTGTGTGTGTGTGTGTGTGTGTGTGTGATCGATGGAGAAGTAGGGAGGTTTTGAGTGCCAGGTAACAATTATAGTGGGGAAATGATGTTGGAGATGTGATTAGTCCGGTAGTGTAGTGTAGCCCTTATGTTCTCTTGCAGTCTCCTTCATTCTTGTGTTCTTATGTAATAGCAAAAACAGATTTTGAAAAGAGAGCCGAGCATGAGTAAATATAAAAGAAAAGATGGTGAGGGACAGGTAGTTGATAGAGCATTGATGGATTATGTAGTAGGACCCAAAGGGAGGTTAGGAAGAATTTTGAACGTTCATATTTTGTTAAAGGAAAATTGAGAACAGAAGAAAAATGGAGCTGGAGAAATACGTAGGGAGGTAGAGAAGTGCTGAGAGTAAAGGAATTAAACGAGAAGAATAAAGAAGAAGAATACCAAGTGAAGATGAGAGAAATTTGGTAGTAAGGGATAAAGATGGGATGCAGAAATAGAAGAAGAATGGATAGGCTTCAAGGAAGAAACTATAAAATACTCAAAGATGGTATGTAGGATAAGGGAGATGAGAAGAAACAGAAGTGGAATTAGTGAATGGTGAGATAAAGAGGTGAAGACGATAGGGTTACATGTGGCAGGGAATGGAGGATTTGGGATAGAGATGAATTGTAGAGTGAGGGAAACAAGTAAAAGTCTTGGGGGGGAATGAAAATTGTTATTAGAAATAGGTATGTAGGAATAGACGGAAAGAGAAGACTATATGAAGGAGTGATGGTGCCTATGAGACTGCATGGGGCAGATATTTTGAAATTTAAGTGAGGAATTGAAATGTGTATGTGATGAATTGTTTAAGAAATATGATGGGAGTTACGAGGATAGATAGGGTGTGAGAGGAGGAAGTGAGGCGGAAAGCGGGAGTGCAAAGGGAGCTGGTAGATTGATTTATAGAAAAAAAATAATGGAATGGTTTTGGTATATGCAAAGACTGAGTTAAAAATGTGGAAGGTAGAGGTGAATGGACTGAACTTGCGGAGAAAGCCTATAATGGGATAGATAGATAGGATGAAGGAGACCTTTTGTAAAAGGGGAATGTCTGTTGATCCGGGAAGGGAGAAGACAAGAGGAAGATGTGAGTCGAGGGTGGTTGTGTATGGAAAATAAACTGACGCGCTCTGAAGATATTCCTCCTTGTCTACTCCAATTACTGATGGGTAAACCTGGGAGAGGATCACCATGTAATGAAGTGGTGAGAGATAAACCAGCTTCGACCGTCAAGCTCTCCTCTGGAGGTGCTGTGTCTTGTTGCATTGCTTCTGACCAAGGCAGATGACCTTTCATCCAGAAGAAGCTAAGATAAAAGGGACGACAAACGGGTGTTGGATAGGTGCAAGACTTGGCTGATCACCTCCTTCTTAATCTCTTTAGATTAAAAGGCCTTTTGGTTAGGTATGTATACATATATGTAGGTAGATAGATAGAAAGACAAATAGATATACAAATAGACAGAATGATGAAAATAAAGAAGATGATATTAAGGAGGGGGACAAAATAGAGGGAAAGAAATATTGGAGTTCAAAATGCAGGCGGATGGATATGCAGAAATTATGTGAGAAAGGCGATGTTGAGTATAAATGGAGAATGGCAGATATAGTCTGAATTGTAGAGATAATATATTTGTGTTCATATATTTTTTTTACTCTTCAGCAACTAAATTCAAATATGAGTCACAAATTAGTTTGCTTATCGGGAACATTAATAAAAAATATAATCAGAGAAAAATGGATAAAGTATGAGAGATAAAGAAACCCTGTACTTCTATTAATATATTTTCTAATTTCACCTGAGATGAAATCTAGTTTCATTTCATTTTAAGTTGTTTTAGGTGGTTTGAAGGTATATATGAATACATATGGGCACTTAAAAATCGAGCTGGTTAGTCTTGGCCTGTTTAAGAGTCGCCCCTAAACCCGTATTCTTACATTCGACCCGGGGAAAGACGCAGGGAGGATAGATTTCGCCTGCAAAAAATTAATGGAGAAAACTGTCATTTAATTAAAGGCACGACGACTAAGGAACATTAAATAGAGGACCTAATTCATAATCAGTCCAGTCCTTAATCACCAAGATATTTCTAATATTACAGGTTATACATGTGGGTTCGAACATGACACACTCAGGGGTGGCCTGTTATTGTGACGTCACATATGGGAACACAATGGGCAGGTGGGCACATCCTCACACCACTTTCAGAAAACAAAAACAAAAAAACAATGAGGTAATATTAATTAGATGCACATTGGTTGGGGGTACCCATGGTTTCAGTCGCTGAAATGGCTAGAACATGAAAGATACACATATATAACATCCTCATGGAGCAGCGAGAGTAAAATAGCAATGTTAAAAAGGGAAATACCATATCATCATTTCTCATGGCTATAAAACATCAAAAATCGACAACATCAACAGCGTCACTCAGAGCAGATAGAAGACATTCATGGTAGCAGAACACAGTATGATAAAAATGGTAATACAACATGGCAGGTGACCTGAATTGGTAGCATAGTTCAGCAGTGTGTTGGGGAGTGTGGGACAGGAAACGCTATCTACAGTGTTCTCTTTGTAACTAGGAATTTATATAATCTAGGACTCATCAGAAAGAAAAACACGGAAAATAAGTAGCAGCCAAAAACCCGCACAACACAACTATACAGGACTGCAAATAAATCAACATAATGTAAACAACAATACATATACACGAAATAAGTTTTCCACACACTTATAGCATTACAAGACATTGCAGGCGGCGACCGTATACAACAAAGTGTTGCGTGGACATTTCCCTATTCATATCACAAAGAGGGGATAGGAAGAAACAGGCACAAGATTAAAGATAAACTGACACAGGCACAGTAAATACAGATAACGGTATAGTCAGGCACGATAATAAGAGAGAACGAAAGTGCGAGGCATGATGATGAAAGAAAATGGAAGAGTTGGTGGGGGAATGAAAGAAAACGTATGGGCTACTGACGAGAATAGTGAGAATTTAAACATAGATTAGAAAAACGAGAGAGGACGTAAATTGTGAGAATTTAAACATAATTTAGAAAGAACGAGGGAGAAGTACTGGTATTAGTTCAAAGGACTTAGAAAATATGAACATAACATTGAGTGAGAATGGTGGAAATAAAGTAATATAAAATAAAGTGTGGGGTGCGATAAATTGAACTGGTATCAAAAATGGATGAGTGATTCAAGATTTAAAGTAAAAAATAGTGAATTAAACGCTTTTTGAAATATTGTTGTGGTTTGCAACTAAGAAACCTGTGAATTTAAACAAAATATGAAACCGGAAACTGGTTTCCATCTTAATGCACAGTGAATAAGTAATGATGAGTAGAAACTATTTTACTGCTTTGCTAGCAAGATTTAGCGCAGATGCGCTTGAAACTAAAACACTCTAAATGATAAAATTCAGTAAGCCATCTTAAAGAAATACCCCCGTTGGTATGATTAAGTGAAGGGAATTCATGTTACAATAGCTTATACTGATGAATATTTATGTCAGCGGTTCTCAACCTATAACAGGGAATTTAAAATAAAATGCATATTTTGCTATATATATATACTTACCTTGGAATGTTCGCTTAGGTTAAACAAACTGATTCACTGCTCACTGTATAAACCAGTTCAGGACAAGGTTTGCTATATCATTATACGCATTTTTTTTTTTTTTTTTTTTTTTTTTTTTACTAATTCAAAAACACTAGTACATTGAAACTTGTCACACGCCAAGAAATTTCCCTCCGGTATCCCAGTTTGAGAACCACTAGAATAAGTATGAAAGCCAATATATAATGACATTTTGCCAATGGTGAGTGTGAAATGCTGCTGTTAGTGATGACGACACTGCTGCTACTAATAATGTT
>NC_134809.1:22358464-22368464 GCF_046742065.1 Oratosquilla oratoria | reverse complement strand
AAGACAGAGAAAGAACAAGCAGGCAGACAAAGGGTCAGAAAAAAACAACGGATTAGAGTAAAAAAGAGGAACAAAAAGAGAGAACGAATGTTATGATAATTGCAAGGTTGTTGAATTCGGGATAAAGGGAAGGGGGGGAGGGGATAGGAAAGATCGGAAAGGAGGGAGAGGTAATAGGAGTGAGGGGAAGGTCGAATGAGAATGGTGGAAGAGGGAGGGAGAGAGGGAGGGAAAGAGGGAGGGAAGGAAGAGCGAAAGAGAGAGAGCAAAGAGCATTGGTCAGTTGGCGAGGGTACACGTATACATAAACACAGAGCACGGAACACACATTGGGACTTTATCTCACACCAGGTAGCGGGGAAGATGTCCGGCCTAAATATCAGAATAAGACTACTCAAGAGAAGATACCCAGATATGATACATTTAACATCTGCCCATAAGGGGAACCTCGATACGTTTGTTACAATACTCATGCAAACCGTTTTCTTTGGCTTGGGGTTCTGCTTCTTAGACTAAATTGTCTAACATCGGTGGGGGGTCCACAAACGCTGTTGAGATATTGTCAATGCACTAAAAGGGCACATTTTGAGAACATATACACGAACATATATACATACATGAGTTTACGAATATATTACATTTGTGTTTGTATGTGTATGTATATATATAAATATGTATATATATATATATATATATATATATATATATATATATGTATATATATATATACACATATATATGTCCTTATCTTTTCAACCACAATTCACTTTTAATTTCATGCCATCGCAGTCGAGACTGACGAGGAACTCGAAGGAGGCAATATGTGGAAATTGAAACGTGGTTGGGCCGAGGACTCGAAATCAGCTCGGATATGACAAATTGTCAGTGACTTAGCCCATTGCGCACTTTGTTACGTCCGAGCCGAGTTCGAGTCCTTGGCTCGACCACGTATCGATTTCCACACATACGAGTATGCTTCTATTAAGCTCCTCGTCAATTTCGACTGCGATGGCATGGAATTAAAAGTGAATTGTGCTTGCAAAGATCTTAATCTGTTCACTGGGGACCATTCAGTATATATGATATATATATATATATATATATATATATATATATATATATGTACATATATATATATATATATATATATATATATATATATATATATATATACACATAAATGTATGTGTATAAGTGTGCGCATTTGTGTGTATATTTAGTATGTATGTATATATGTCTGTGTGTGTATGTGTGTGCGCGAATGTATGTATAGTGGTGTAACATTTTATATACATATATACAAATAATAAGTGCACTGAAGAATAATATGCATTATATAGATTTTATACTGCAAAAAGGCACATTTGTAGCACTAAAATACAGCTTCCCGTGAGACAAAATAGAAATCACAAAAACTATGACATTACATCGCGATGTTAAGATTATCAAACGTGAACAGGAATGACGTCATGTCGTCGGTTTAGATGTCGACACTCTGCTTTCAAGACATCATATCTTTATTATCTGACATTAATCTTTCTTGACAAAGATGTTAAGTTTTCATTTTCATTGAAGTTTGAAGAAAAAATAAACCGTTTTAAGCTGATTTTCAGGTGACAACATGACGTCACGACATTAAAGGATTTAGCTATTATGTGATAATACGTTGATACAACAAAACATTCGATATTTCGTCCAGGACATAAGAGCAGCGGAAACACGCAGTACGCTACAGACACAGGAGTAGCACATTTTAGCACGCTCTATACGCTAGACACAACACCCAGTCAAACATCAGAGCAATGAATAAAGATCTTGGTAATAAGAAATTGAAGTAAAGTTATTAATCAGAAGATGCATGCGTCATGAACCACCTTCTTGCACGTACAAACCTTGGAGCATAAAATCTTAAAATGTATATGGAATACAAGCATGTTAGTGAAAAGAAGTTTCGTATGCAAGTGCATATCGGTACTTATATGAATATATATAATATACATAAATACATATATATATATATATATATATATATATATATATATACATAGATATAAATGTATATATTTATATATTTATCCATACATACATACACACACACACACACACACACACACACACACACACACACACACACACACACACACACACACCACACACCACACACACACATATATATATAATATATATATATATATATATATATATATATATATATATATTATTTGGATGTGGAGAACGTAAACACAGGGGAAGGCTCGGGAGAGTGTATGTAGAACTGCAGTTGAAGTGTATGTACTAAATCTAATAGGGTTCCGAGCCTTCCCCTGTGTTTATGTTCTCCATCATCCAAATAATTTGTCTAAAATACTTATCCATATATATATATATATATATATATATATATATATATATATACATATATATATACATATATATATATATATATACATATATATATATACACATATATATATATGTGTGTGTGTGTGTGTGTGTGTGTGTGTGTGTGTGTGTGTGTGTGTGTGTGTGTGTGTGTGTGTGTGTGTGTGTGTGTGTGTGTGTGTGTGTGTGTGTGTGTGTGTGTGTGTGTGTGTGCTAATAAGAATACGGGTACGTGTGTTCACTTATGCAAAGTAGACCACTTGAAAAAAAAAAAACTAACAAAGCAGAGCGCTTTTGTATATCATATCCGGTACATTTTGAACTGGATGTAATATACGAAAGCGCTCTGCTTCGTTAGCTTCTTTTTCCAAGTGGTCTACTTTGCATATGTATATGTATATGTATATGTATATGTATATATATATATATGTATATATATACATATATATATATGTGTGTGTGTGTGTGTGTGTGTGTGTGTGTGTGTGTGTGTGTGTGTGTGTGTGTGTGTGTGTGTGTGTGTGTGTGTGTGTGTGTGTGTACATATTCCTAAATATACGCACACGTACCTGCCTACCAACCAACCCTACCTACCTACATACCTACCTACGTAACTACTTACCTACTTACATACATGCATACATGCATACATACATACATACATACATACATACATACATTCATGCATACAAAAATACATACATACATACATACATTCATGCATACAAAAATACATACATGCATACATACATACGTACGTACATACATATATAAATACATACGTACGCACGTACATATATACATACATACATGCATACATACGTACATACATATATACATACATACATATATACATACATACATACATACCATGTATACATACATACATACATTCACATACACAAACACACACATACACACACACACACACACACACACACACACACACACACACACACACACACACATATGCACATACACACGCACACACACACACATATACTCACACATGTGCGGGCAAACAACCTTATGTATATAAAAAGCGGATGGCCTGCCTTTTTGATCGCTTGATCTGACTTTACGACAACATGACCTGAATATATGATAGCTTGACCTAGCTTTGTAATAGCATGACCTGGCTTTGGGACAGGTGGCCTGACGTCGAGGCACATCCTCTTATCTAGCCCATTTCCTTAGATTAGCCTTACCGCCACCTGACCCGTCGCAGCCTCTCATCCCACGTCCAACACGGTACCAGACTACTAACCTAACTTCTACACACCATATCTAGTTCTGAGAACGGGTACAGTTTTCCGAAACTTCTTTTCTTTTTTCTTTCTTAATTTTTCTTTGTTAATGGTTTTGTGTGGGCCTTGGGCCATAATGCTGTTTTTTTTTTCTTTTTTTCTTTTTTTTTTAGATTTAATAGCACGTGTTAATTGAAAAAAGAATAAGATTAAGAAAACGATTAAATATTTGGTTTAATGTATGGGGGTTTTCTGATAAACCATTCAAAGCAGTGATAGACTCTAATGATTTTGTTCTGGTAAAAGAATGGTGATCATAAACAATTGAGGTTCTGATTACCCAGAGTCACTCACGCAGGCAGAATAAAATCATTAAAATATGTATCTGTGATGTAAATTTATTGTTATTTACTATCTACTATGTATTTATTTATTTCATTTATTATTATCTACTTTATTATATTTTCATTTTTTATTTTTTTTTCCGCATCCGACCTAGTTATAGACCAAAAGGTCTCCTGTCGACATTCTCCGCCTTTGCAATCCTTTGTGATTTCACAGTTTTATTTGCTGAGTCATTTCAAGATACCGTATTGCTCCAACTCAGTCCTCATTCGATAGGTTATGCTTCAAAAACCAAAATATTACGCTTAACTGTTCCACCTAGGGCTGGAACATTCCCTCTCTATCATTCAACTCTTCACTTTTTCTCTACTCAGGTCAAATGGAGTCCACGGTACTCATCAACCACTAAAGTTTCTAACTCCAAGCTCTCTTTCTTTGTTAACTGCTTTGCATAATTTTCTATCCTTTAAATACACGAATATGATTTTGTTCAACAACGGGGACAGATGCGGAAAATTATACTCGTTTCAGACAAATTGAATAAATGTCACCCCGCGAGTATTTACTCTCGTTTCAGGGATTTAAAAGAGTACAAACCCTTTTCGACTGAGAACTCTAGATTCGGTCACATGGAGGAATTATATGCTTAATAACTTAGAGCAGGATTAAGTCAAGTACCGGGACCAGTTCTTCGAAAGACTACATTTGGTAGAGATAATTTTTCGTGGGTTTCTAAAACTCACTATCTTCACTTCGAACTTCCATTGTTAGTAATCTACTCCGGATGAAGAACGATGATAATTTCTAACTCAAATGAAAGGTTGTACACCCAAATACTACCGATGCGTCCCCTTAGCTCAATATAATCGCCTTCCGGGGTTTCCTATATAACAGAATAGTGCTAAACTGACGTACGACCTAATCTTAAATTATCATGTGGCAAAAAAAATCTGTGAGTCGAGGTTTCAACTGCTAAGTTATATATTCACTTCCTTCCCCTTTGGAAGTAAAAATGTTGAAGAAAGTGTTGAGTAAAGCGATTAATGGAGGAGTAATGAGTAGAGTCGTCAACTTTCACACACGCCACTGAATCACATTTTTTGTTCACCTGTAAACAAGTGGTGTTACTCTCATCCCATCACCCATAATGCATCACACTACCCGCGTTACAAAAAATAAAGTCACTGCTGTATTATTCGTTCTCTCTCACTCTGAGTAATACTAAACACAGAAAACGTGATCAAGCCAGTTTAGTTGCGTCTCATGACGCCAACATAGCGTCATCGTATCGTAGAGGTTAAGATAATGTGGTAGGATAATACGTTGTTAACGCACTTCTGCCACAGGCTTACAACATTCATTCACTTACGAATATTTCTCTGGTGCTATTGGCTAAACTCTTGGAAGTTTAATCTCCTTCAACTGCTTCAGTGATCCTATGATTTGCCCTAAAGATCGATTTGTTTAGGCAGAGTTTTGTCATACATAAAACCATATGAAATATCTAATCTCCGCAGTAGAAGGACTCCTAGATCATTACCTTTTTTTTTCTTTTAACAAGAGACACTATAACTACACTTTGCTCCAGTTGTAACAATTGTAACCATTCGTAATATTTTGAATACAGACTGTTAAGGTAGCTTTTATAATGTTAGAATAATAAAACACTAACTTTTTTTTGTATTGATGGGGTAATGAGGGTTGGTGAAATAGTAAATAGTTTTGCGTGTATTAACAATGGTTCTACGAATCGTACCTCTTCCTCACTGTCTACATTGAACTCACTATAATAAATTATTTAATTTTATAATAATTTTAATCTAAAAAGACCCAATGAATTAACTTACCTTTATGTTCTCCTCTTGGCATGCTTTAATTGACCCTTACAACCCTAAAGTAGATAGAAATAGCTATTGGTTTGTCCCACAGATCTCACGATGAAGAGACTTGTTCTATTTCGTATTTTTCAATTCATTGAAGGAAGACGTTCTCCGTGTTTTTGGTGTAATATGAGCATTTGAAAGCAAAAGTATCTGAACTGGGTTTGGGTTCTTGATATTGTTTTAATGTTGGATAATGTCCAGAGTGAGTGTTAGGACAATGTATTCCATTTTTTTTCTTAATTTGTCAAAGGCATGTGTGATTTAATGTGCAGGTTCTTGACTTGCTTAATGGTGTTCTGAACAAACTCAAGATAGTTCATCGTATTTCACAATATTTTTCGTTTGATACACATTGTACACAAACGCAAAAAGAAACCTTTGATTATCATCATATAGATAAAAACAAGATTCCTTCAGCTCTGAAGATATTCAGATCATAGAATATATGGGAGGATAAAACTTATCCTAATAAAACCTAGTGACTACTTTACGAATTATCTTTTGGCTAAGATTTGGCGATTTATATTAAGTGACAATAGGTACTGAGAAGTGAATGGTAGAAATAATTTTTTTTAAACATAATTCAAGGGAAAATAAAAATGGTTTCGCTAAGAAAACCAAAACGAGTACCATTAAAGTAGCATGTTGGAGCATTGGTTCAAAATTTGTCAATTTCATTCCCTTTTTCATGGTTTCTTATTTTCACAATTTTTAGTACATTATTTTTTTTAATATATATTTAGTATATATTACTTCAAAAAGTGATGATGATTCATGTTACTAACTTTTTCCTGCCCCAAAATGAAAAAAAATCTAGTTGTTATAAACTTTAAAGTAATTTCTGTTGATCTTTTAAAAATTATCTAGTACATATTACTTTGAAAAGTAATGATGATTCATATTACTAAAATTTTCTACTCCAAAAACGAAAAAATATGTATATAGTTGTTACAAACTCTAAAGTAATTTCTGTTGATTTTTTTGCTTTCAAAATTGAAAATCAAAAGCTTTGAAAATTTTGATGACTTCGAAAAATCGATTTTTTGAAAGACGTTGACCGTCATCAATAACAGTTCTAGGAGCCGATGGCAACCCTGGGCTTTGAATGACGTCATTGCTTTGAATGACGTCACACTCGGGACGAAAAAGAGCGAAACTTCGTTTTATCCCGAGTTTGTTCCTTTATAATAAATGTCGCGGCACATTAGGCTGCATGATATTTACTTTTGCTACTGCGTTTGAGAAGAAATGACTTCGGTTACAGTATTCTAGATATTCGTAAGAACATCTCAATAATGTGTCTAACATTCATATTTTAGGTTTAACTTCTCTTAGTATGTCAGTCAACTTTTCACTATATGACGCAAAAGTAATTTGACATTCAGAAATTTGAAAAACAAAAGGTACCAAAGTCATTTATACTCAAATGAAATACCAAAAGCAAGTAGCATGCTAGCGAGATATACCTAGTGTGCCGCGACCTTTATTTGCCATCGTAGGGGGTTAGGTACCACTTACGGTGGTATTCTTGAAAAAAAAATTCTTTCCTTATAGAAATCTTATATAAATTCTTGGAAGGAAAGGTTTATATAAGGAAAGATTTTTTTAAGAATACCACAGTAAGATTCTTACGGTAGTATCCTTAAAAAAAGAAAATCTTTCCTTATATAAATCTTTCCCTTCCAAGAATTTATATAAGATTTATATAAGGAAAGAACTTGTTAGAAGAATACCACCGTAAGAATCTGTGGTATTCGTAAAAAAATTCTTTCCTTATATAAATCTTTCCCTTCCAAGGATTTATATAAGATTTGTATAAGGAAAAGATTTTTTTATGAGAATACCACTGTAAAAATCTTACAGTGGATATTCTAAAAAAAATCTTACCTTACATAAATCTTTTCCTTCCAAGGATTTATATAATATTTGTATAAAAGGAAAGATTTTTTTTTTTTTTTTTTTTTAATACCACCGTTAGTCAGTTGACGACTTATCCCCCGGTGGCAGTCAGGAAAATATTAGTAAAATACCATCGACCAGATGAAAGTTAATTATGTAAATACTTCAACGTTTAAACTAAACATCGACTACAACTAAACACTTCTAACTACAACGTGATTTTTTTTTCGTTTGTCAAACTACACATATATCTTTCCAGAGCTAAGATTTCCAAGAGAATTTTTTTTTTTACTAAAGCTTTGTATTACAGCTATGCCCATTGATTTACACAATTTCAGCGAATACACAGATGCTAGTCCTGAAGGCTTCAGATTTGATCTAAACACCGAGACCTTGAAAAGTTTCAGTCAAAACTACACACTGAATCAGTTTCAACTTTAAGACTGGCTCTACATATGAAACTTACTTAAGCTTGAACTCCTATACAATATATGCTTTATATATTTTGTTATATCTATCGCTAGACAGTTACACTTAACATAGAGCGAGCGGGTCCCGGGCTGGAGAAAGATGAAGAATTTCTGATTCGTTTTGTTAATTTGGAATATGTAATCAACTCTGTAGGGATTCGAACTGTGGACCGTTTGTTCTCCTATTAACATCCGTGGCTGCGAAGTTGTATCGACGTGGTCTCGTGAACCCGCGGTCCACAGTTCGAGCCCCGGGAAAGTTGTTCATTTGTTCAAATGTCAAGTTACCACAGAATGTTGAACCAGCTCGCCGTTGTGTGGAACTGTTCCGCGCTTTGACAAACAAATATAAAAGCATACCATTGTTGTTAGGAGTCCATTTTCAAACTACTCGCAGAGTCCAACTACTTCTCTGCTTAGGAACCATTGGAATCGGGAGGGAGTGAGATCTACACATCCAGGATTTCTAGAAACTTCCAACATGAGCATAAGAAGAATAATATCTACAAGTTAGCTTGAGGCCCATAAGAAGGGAAATAGGGATTTTCTGGGGGAATTTGAGGGATCATCTGGGGGAATTTGAGGGATTATCTGGGGAATTTGAGGGAATGTCTGGGGAATTTGAGGGAATATCTGAGGGAATTTGAGGGATTATCGGAGGAATTTGAGATGTTTTAAGGACATGGGGAGGGATATATGGCGGGAAGGGAGAGAGGGACAGATATAATGAAAAGGGTATTTTTATTTCAGGAAATACAGAGAAAAGGGAAAAGAAATAAAGTTTTACGTTAAAGAAGGGAAATTTTGGGAGATATTTGAGAAATATAAGATTATGTTTAAGAAATGAGGGAAAAGTTCTGATATGAAATAGGGAAGAGTGGGAAATTTCGTGTGAATAATTTCTAGGGTAATTTTGGAAAATTGCGGGAAATTTTGAAAATTGAGAAAAATACAGAGGAAATTAGAAAATAAGAAATGTCGGATGCAGTGGGTAAAAATAGGAATTTTAACCGAAAAATATAAATTAGACGTAAAACAAGTGGTACAAGGAAATGTTGGAAAACTTCAGACATTCTCAAGGAAGTCAAACAAAAATACACATATAAAGATATATAGAGGAGAAAAAACAGAAAAACACACACGCACGCACACACACGTGTATACATGAAAGCATACAGAGGCACACACAAAAAATACATGCACACCTACTTCCACACACACGCACACACTCACACATGTACACATGGAGGCATACAGAGGCAAAAATACATATGTACACCTACTTCCACACACACGCGCAAAATCATGCACACGACCCGTGGGGCAGTGGTAGAGTTCCCGGCTGCCACTACGGAGGTCCGGGTTTGAATCCCAGCCAGGCCTGAAATAATTTCAGTATCGCTGAGCTGCAGGTCGTTACTCCAACTCTCGTGGGCAGGCAGTTGGGTGTGTGTGCGTGTAAGGTCACAGCATTACCCATAGATCGGTCACATATGAGCTCTGAGGTCTCTTCTGGGAGGGTAGTAGCTGTCGATCACGAGTCCAACACGTGATCCAAGATCATGGTGAATATACACAGGCCCACGGTGCAGTAGGATCATTTTCGACCGCTGATTTAGCGATCAGAATTCGAGTCCCGCTAAGGGCTGAAAAAGTGTCACCATCGCTACACTGCGAGCCAGCACCCCAGTTCTGGTGGGCAAGGAATTGTGAGCGTGTGTGTGTGTGTGTGTGTGTGTGTGTGTGTGTGTGTGTGTGTGTGTGTGTGTGTGTG
>NC_134809.1:22315964-22343464 GCF_046742065.1 Oratosquilla oratoria | reverse complement strand
TATTAAGAGATAATTACGCTAAAATGCAAAAAGTAAGACCTTCACCGATTCCCAACCGTTTCCTGTGTAAATCTTATTTCATCTTCACAGCTTTCCTGAAACATTTCTTATTCACTTTATTAAAAACAAAGGAAAAAAAATATCGTATACATTAACCAACACAACCAGCATTTCAGTATATGACGGATATCCCATGAAAATGCAACATTTTTGTGTTAAATTTTTTGTCCAGTCGTGACAAGAAGTCTTGTCCCCTGTTTCAAAAAGGTTCAGCCAAGAGAGACAATAGTCCAACTTCATGAACGAAATGTTTTGAAGATATGAACAACACTAAGTTGACTGTACGTGCGTCTTGTTAAAGATATAAACGATATGGATAGAGTCATATATTAGTTCGTTCACATATTACTTATTTACTCGTAAATTTGTTTATATACTATTTACCTATTTTCCTTATTCAGTTTAACCTATTTTTCACCTTTCAACCACTAACCGAGATGGAAAACTTCTCTGACCTACAATCGAGCCAGTCCACTCTATCTAGGATGTTCTATCTATTTGCTTTAGATAACGCTAGACGATTCTATTCATCTAGAAACAAAAAAAGGGACTAGATCAATCTAGACCTTTATTTTCCTCAGTTCACGTAACAAATTTGCTGAATAAAATTGTTTGGGCTTGGCAAAAAAAAAAAAATAATAAATAAATAAAATGATAATAATAATAATAATAATAATAATAATAATAATAATAATAATAATAATAATAATAATAATAATAATAATAATAATAATAATAATAATAATAATAATAATAATAATAATAATAATAATAATAATAATAATAATGATAATAATGATAATAATAATAAATAAATAAATGATTTTTTTTTTTTTTTTTGCGTCAAACAGGCCAAAGTCTGTGTGCCAAAGAATATAAGCGAACACAGAATTTATTCGTCTTTCATTCAACCCCATTCCCCACCCGTAGCACTTTCCCTCTTTCTCTTTATCTCTTTCAATCTCTCTCTCTCTATCTCTCTCTCTCTATCTCTCTCTCTCTCTCTCTCTCTCTCTCTCTCTCTCTCTCTCTCTATCTGTCTGTCTGTCTGTCTGTCTCTCTCTCTCTCTCTCTCTCTCTCTCTCTCTCTCTCTCTCTCTCTCTCTCTCTCTCTCTCTCTCTCTCTCTCTCTCTCTCTCTCTCCCTCTCTCTCTCACACACACACACACACACACACACACACACACACACACACACACACACACACACACACACACACACACACACACACACACACACACACGCGCGCGCGCGCTATATGGGCCGGCATTACAACTCTGGTGGGCAAGGATTTGTGTGTGTGTGTATTCACTTGGTCTTTGGATCACGTATTGGACTCGTGATCGACAGCTATTTCCCTCTCGGAAGAGCGCTCAGAGCTCGTGTGACCGATCTATGGGTAATGCTGTGACCTTACACCCACACACACCCCCAACTCCCAGCCCACGAGAGTTGGAGTAACGACTCGAGGTGTGTGTGTATGTGTGTGTGTGTGTGTGTGTGTGTGTGTGTGTGTGTGTGTGTGTGTGTGTGTGTGTGTGTGTGTGTGTGTGTGTGTGTGTGTGTGTGTGTGTGTGTGTGTGTGTGTGTGTGTGTGTGTGTGTCTGTGTGTGTGTGTGTGTGTGTGTGTCTGTGTGTGTGTCTGTGTGTGTGTGTGTGTGTGTGTGTGTGTGTGTGTGTGTGTGTGTGTGTGTGTGTGTGTGTGTGTGTGTGTGTGTGTGTGTGTGTGTGTGTGATAGGTTCATATATGAGCTTTCATATGGGAGGATGATAGCTGTCGATCACGTACCCAAAACGTGATCCAAAGCCCGTTGTGAATCTCTCTCTCTCTCTCTCTCTCTCTCTCTCTCTCTCTCTCTCTCTCTCTCTCTCTCTCTCTCTCTCTCTCTCTCTCTCTCTCTCTCTCTCTCTCTCTCTCTTTCACACACACACACACACACACACACACACACACACACACACACACACACACACACACACACACACACACACACACACACACACACACACACATACACACAAACAAATAAAAAGATTTGCTATGATAGACATACCCACTTAACCCACACAGTCGATACACAAGCCTTGATTCTGCTAAAACGCAAATATCCTTACGTATGCACGCACGCACATTACAAACACACATTTTCTCAAATTGGGGTTATACGTCATCATCATCATCTCAGATGACGACAAATATTCAAATTACTCATGTTTGGATACTTGATTTTGACACACTTAGCGTTCTATTGGGAAACTTGGTTTTATGGGGCTGTTATAATTTTCATGTTTTTATCCAGGTTACGTCTGGTAGTGATGGGAGGTTCTCTATTCAGTAAATATGTTGAATCAAGCTTTATTCAACCCTTTCCCACGGGATCTTTTGATATTTTGTACCTTTTTGCCAAATCACTTTATTCATAACAAGTGGGACATATGTATTTTTTGACGGAGTGTGTGTAGGTTTTTCGCGATGGTGGTGGTGGTGGGTGAGGGTATGGAGGGGGAGTCTAAACTAATTTTGTGTTAGGGAGTGTGTGTGGGGGGGGGAGGGTTAGGATAATTTCGCAAGAGGGTTTTTGCTTTTGGGGTCTGATTTGGTCTGCGCATGCGCGTGGTGGCTCCTCTCGAGAAGGGTCGTTTTGGCTCAATTTGGCCATGATTAGGATATAATCACATAATTTTGAGCGAGAGAAGCAGGCTGGGGTGAGGGAATAGAGTGGCAGCGAAATAAGGGAGAGGAAAGGATAGAAAGGAAATGGGATAGGAAGGGATAGGGAGTGAAGGAGAGGAGGAGAGCAGGAAGGAGGAGGTAGAAAGACGTATGAGGTAAGGGAAATGGTATGAACGAAGAGGGAGGGGAGTGAGGAGAGAGGAATGGAGTGGAGGAATGAGGTGGTAGGAAGAGGTAGGAGGAGAGGGGAATGGCATGAAGGGAAAAGAGAGGAATGAGGAGAGAGGAATGGTGTGGAGGGGTAAAGAGTGGAGGGAAGGCTGAAGATTAGAAGAAAGAGAAGGGGAAAGGAGGGGTAGGGAGGGGAGTTGAGGGGAGTGGATGAAAGAGAAGGGAAAAAGAGTAGTGGGAGAGGGGAGTAGAGAGGAGGGGAAGAGAGCGGAAGAGATGGGAAAGGAGGGGAAGGGAGGAGTGGAGAGAGTAGAGAAATAGAGGAAAGGGGAGGGGAGGGGAGGGGAAGAAAGTGGAGGAAAGGGGAATAAAGGGGAAGGGAGGAGGGGAGAGGGAAGGGACGAAAAGAGGGAAGAGGAAGGAGATAGGGTTACGTAAGTTAAACTTGAATTATATCAGGATGAGGAAAATGATATTGCTTAAACTTGAATAAGTGAAATTGGGTTAGTTAATTTGGATTAGGCAAGTCTCGCGGGGATAAAGTAGATGGTGAAAAATCTTTCTAGGGAAACATACTAGAAACTATATAACGTTTTTCCCTAAAGGTAGGACAACTGGTTCCTCCTTGGATAGCATTTATGATCTCAAGTTATTAGAAAATATTATATAGATTGTCTTATTTGATCCTGCGACCACCTCTTTTTTGATGTCTGGCGTTTTCCGGCCAAAAGCTTACAAAGTGGTCATGACACAAGCTTTGTTAATGTTGAATAGGATGAGGTCAATTAAAACAAATCTGTTATTGTTCTTCCACAATCCCGTCACCTTCTGTTCAGGTGATATTGCCAGAAGATAATACTCACTTAAGGAACCCCATCCACGGTTCGATCTGGTCTTGAGGCCACCAGAGATAATCTGGCTGGATCCGATCAGATTGGATCATGTATGTACTTATTTTGGCTTGTTTGACCGACATGTAAGAACGGTAGCCTCAAGACCAGATTGTATCGTGGATGGGGTCACCGGGGGTACATCATACACACACACACACACACACACACGCATATATATATATATATATATATATATATATATATATATATATATATATATATATATATATATACATACATATACCAAGGCTTTTTCCCCCTTACAAGGGAGGTAGCCAAAAAGGAAAAGGCATAAAAATAATTCCCACCCAATCCATCCCTAAATACACTCCACACCCCCTCCACCCTCCCTCTTATCTTAGCACCTCCTGGATGACGGGTCATCCCTGCACCTTGTCCACTGTTCCATTCAAAAAGTATCCAACCTTGGTCTATAAAGAAAAGAATTATATACATTTCACAAATTCTATTTAATTATCTTCAAAGTACTTCCCTTGGGCGTGCACACACTTCTCCCAGAGGTGCTGCAACAGCTGGTAACATCTCTGGAATGCTGGAATTGGAATGGTGTAGAGCTCTGTCGTCGTTTTTCTCACAATTTTCTCTGTCGAACCAAAGCGCTTCCCTTTCAGGATTGTTTTCAGCTTAGGGAACAGCCAGAAGTCACAAGGTGCCGCCATGTTTGCAGAGTAGGGAGGGTGTCGAGCAAGTGGAGTGTTGTTTTTGGACAGGTATGCTTGGATCAGGTGGGCAGAATGAGCAAGTGCATTGTCATGGTGAAGTTGTCAATTTCGTGCACACCACATATCCAGTCGTTTTCGTCGCATAACATCAAGAAAGTGTCGCATAACCTCCAAATAGTACTCCTTATTAATTGTTTGTCCTGTTGGTGCGTATTCCACTGGAGTAAAAAAGAAAGAAAAAAAGTCAACATCTTGACCTTGCTGCATACCTGTCGTGCTTTTTTTGGGTCTTGACTGAAATGTTGTTTCCAAGTTGTATCCATACACCCATGTCTCATCACCAGTGATGATGCACAGTCAAGCAGGTCTTGTGCAGTTTCCAAGCGGAGTTGTTTCTGCTGTTCCACCAGCAACTTAGGAACAAATTTCGCCGACACTCGTCGCATCTTCTGTTAGAATTGTATGCACTGATCCTGTGCTTATTCCTACTACTTTGACAATCTCGTTGATTGTTATACGGTGGCCGTCCTACGTTATTCGACGAATATTTGCAATGAATTCTTCGTTTCTGTTGGTGGATGGCTTGCCAGACCGTGGCTTGCTCTCAACTGAGGTTTGTCTTTGCTGGAAGCGGTTGTTTGTACCACTACTTTATCTATGTTATTCCCATGGTTTCATCGCTAAAGGCATGCTGAATCTTCTAGATAGTTTGCACTTGCGTATCACCAAGCTTCTGGCAGAACTTAATGCAGTAGCGCTACTCGATGAGCTCCGACTTGTTGTGTAAGGACGATAATCCGACAAACGTGTGCTGGATGTTTGCATTCTAGCCTTCACAGGTGGGAACTGGCTCGCACTACAGCTGTCAAAATTTCAACGTATGCGCAGTAAAGGTGACCGTCAGCTACCACTAAAATAGATAAATGAATGGTAAATTATTTTTTCTTTTATGGACAAAGGTCGGATACTTTTTGAATGGACCTCTCGTATACACACACACACACACACACGCGCACACACACACACACACACACACACACACACACACACACACACATGTATATATATATATAAACACACACGCACGCACGCACACAAACACACACACACAAAAACACACACACACACACACACACACACACACACACACACACGTACTGACGCACACACGCAGTCCCCCTGTCCAATGGAGTTCACCCGTTATACTGTTGGTCCCTGCGTCCTCTTAATCAACAAGTTTCCAGACTTTCATCTAGGTCCCCCTGAGGATCGAGTTTTCATCCCAGAATACCTTACTGATCCCTGCGTCTGTTTTTTTTTTTTTTTTTTTTTTTTCGTTCCTCGTAACATGGGTCCCATCCAAAGCTCCCAAAATTCCATTTCTATGTGTCTATTTGGAACCAGATGAACTCTGCTGGATTCAGTGAACCTTCCTGTAATGTATTTGTTTTGTCTTTTAATTTGCTTTTATTTTTAATGCTGAACTAATTTTTTTTCGTATTTTCTGTCACTCAGTTTGTTATCGCTCGACTTGTACATCGCATCCTCAGACTCGTAACCATGCGTTTCCTTTTACGAAAAGGAAACGTTTATTGACAGATTCATGTTTGCCAAAACCTTTCATCAGAAGACAAAGTTCTCACCCTCCCTTCCTCCTTTCCTTCCTTCTTCCCTTCCTCCTGCCCTTCCTCCTTGTCTTTCTATTCCCCTTTCCTTCTTTTCTCCCCTTCCTCCTTCCCTTTCTCTTTCTTTTCTTCTATCATCCTTTCAATCAATTTCTATACCCTTCCCTTCCATTCTCTCCCTCAATCGGAAGCCTTGTTTCTTTTCCTCCCATTTCCTAATATTCTATCCATCAATTCTCTCCACTTCCTTAATTCCATTTCTTTCCCTTCCCTTACCTTCCCTTCCCTTCCCTTCTCATCCTTTTCCTTCTCATCTATTCCCTCTCATTCTCTTTCCTTCCCTTCCTATCCCTTCCTTTCCCTTCCCTTCCCTTTTATTCCTTTCCATTCTCTTTAGTTACCTTTCTGTATTATTTCCTTACCTTTTCTTCCTTAACTTTCCTTCCATTTCCCTTCACTTTATTTCTTTTTCCTCCCTTTCCCTCGCCTCTCCTTCCTTTCCTGAGTCCCCTCATCCTCATCTCAATTCTTCTTCTCTAACCATCCACTTCCATCTTCCTCTACATTTCATTCCTTTCTCTTCCCTTTCCTTCCTTTCCCTTCCCTTCCATTCCCTTCCCTTCCATTTCCCCTCCATTCCCGTCTCTTTCCCTTCCCTTCTCTTCCCTTCCCTTCCTTCATCTTCTCTTCCCTTCCTATCTCTTTTCTTCCCTTCCCATCGCTTCTCTTCCTTTCCCTTCTTATCGCGTCACTTTTCTTTCTCCTCTATTCCCTTTCCTTCCCTTCCTTTTCCTTCTCTTCTATATCGTTGGTGTATTATAACTAACAAAATTGATATCTAATTTTCTATTACTATGTCGTTGGTGTATTATAATTAACAAAATTGATATTTAATTTTCTAATACTATATCCTTTGTGTATTGTAATTAACAAAATTGATATTTAATTTTCTAATACTATATCGTTGCTGTATTATAATTAACAAAATTGGTATTTAATTTTCTATTACTATATTGTTGGTGTATTATAATTAACAAAATTGGGATTTAATTTTCTAATACTATATCGTTGGTGTATTATAATTAACAAAATTGATATTTAATTTTCTATTACTATATCGTTGGTGTATTATAATTAACAAAATTGAGATTTAATTTTCTAATACTATATCGTTTGTGTATTATAATTAACAAAATTGATATTTAATTTTCTATTACTATATCGTTGGTGTATTATAATTAACAAAATTTATATTTAATTTTTTATTACTATATCGTTGGTGCATTATAATTAAAAACATTTATATTGAATTTTTTAATACTATATCGTTTAGGTGTGTACTAAACTTCCACTATTCCTCCGTTCTGCTATCCTTATACCTCTCGATTAATTACCACTTCTATAACTTCTCTTTCTTCAAGGACAGAAGCGCTGGTTACTACTGCCGACAAAATTATATTTCTTTTTCTCTTCCACTCCCTTTCCTCATCCTTTCCATCTTCCTTTTCCTCATTTTTTTTCTTTTTCCTTTTCTCCTCCTTTCCCCTTTTCCTCTCCTTTCTACTTCCTTTTTCCCTTATATTCTTTTCTTTTGCATTTTATAGGAGACCTATGGCTCCATCACCCAGTTTTCCTACACTCTGACGAGAATATCATAGGTTTCATGACTTGAAGGAAACACGAAATACAAAAATACATCCTCCCTCTCCCCCCTTTTTTTTTTTACATTTACCTTCCTTTTGCCTTCCCTTTCCCTTCCCCTTCACCTTTCCCCTTTCTCTTCCCCTTTTTCCGTCCAATTCCTTTTCCCCTTCCCATGCACTTCTGATTTTCCTCTTCCCTTCCTAGGTTTCCTTTCCTTCCTCTTAATTAATTTTTCACTTTTCCTTCACACACACACACACACACACACACACACACACACACACACACACACACACACACACACACACACACACACACACACACACACACACACACACACACACACATACACACACACACGACTCGGTGGCGCGGTTGATAGAGTACTGGACTGTCAGCACGGAGGAGGGTCAGCACCTGGTTTGAATCCTGCCCAGGGCCGATATTATTTCGGTATCGCTGCGCTTCGGATCGTTACTCTGACTCTCGTGGGCGGGGAGTTGGGTGTGTGTGTGTGTGTGCAAGGTCATAGCATTACCCATAGATCGGTCATACGAGCTCTGAGCTCTCTTCCGGGAGGGAAATAGCTGTCGATCACGAGTCCAACACGTGATCCAAAGACCAAGGTGAATGACCAAGGTGAATATACACACACACACACACACACACACACACACACACACACACACACACTTTTTCTCCCTTCCTCTTCCCTGCCTTCCTCTTGTGTATCCTCCCCTTGTAAACCCTGGATTATTTTCTATCCCAGATACATTTAAAGACCATTAGACTGGGTAGACCTTTCATATCCAGACGGGCGCTTTATCCACACGATGCTGGTCACTTATCCAGTCGAGTACCTGCCATTTATCCACCTGGATATTTTTATACTCTTCCACGCGGACTCGCGTTACAAGAATGGCAGCCAACCATGAGTCTATTTAAATGGCGTCCGTCCATATCCTCTATTTTTGCTCCATTTCAGAGGTCAAAGGTCAAGTTCAATTGTCTGTATAGGGGACTGTCTATTTGCGTGAACTGTTTCGTCACGAAGTTATACTCTCTTGGTTATGTTTTGGATAACGCCAGGAGGCTCTGTTTAGCTGAGTGGAAGGATTCGAACTGTTTGTGGGTCTCGATTGACCCGGGTGATCTTCAGTCTTAATTGATCCAGGTGATCTTAACTCTAAGAACTGTCCTCCCATCTCCCACTTCACTGTAGAATTTGGCTTCAGATATATCAAAACTGATCAGATAAATCACTCTAATGAAATTTTTGTAAAGAAAATATTGAGACAACTTTAAGGATTGGTTTTGGTATGAGAACTTCCTTATGTACACAGGACTTGGCAACTGAATATCTAACAGTTGTTATTAAAAATATCTGAATAGCTTATACCTGGATAATGGGTATTAACGGTTACGTCAATATCATTAATCACGTGAGGTTAGTATTGCTACATAAGAAATCACGGTTCTTACGAGTGATACTGGTAATGTAATATAGTCAATATGTTGATTATATTGGGATATTGTCAAGGGCAGTGATACAAGAAACTTTATTGATAATAATAGACAAGTGCACTGGCCTTGTGATGCTGATATCGATGACACACAAGAACTAACAATAAGGAAAGGGACTACGAAAGATTCCTTCATCAGATCAAGACTGCAGTTACAGAAGCCTAGTAGGACTCGTTACCCAATTCCTTTCACGCAAGTGACGTTCCCCAGCCTGAATGAAGTCGTCTGGCGTCTAGCCAGGAGAAAATCTTTGATGTGGTTCATTATAGTGAAGAACATAGTTGGAACCAACTTGACTCCTGTGCGACGATGGCGGACCACAAGCTGAATAAGATATGATGAATTTCAGCATTTCATCATCGTGAATATTATGAAACGGGTTGCTTTCCCTCACTCCCTCTCCCTTCCTCTCCCTTTCTCTCCCTTTCTCCATCCTTCTTTCCTTTCATCGTTCTCTCCATTTGTCCTTCGCTCCCTCTTTCACTCTCTTTCCTCCTCTCTTCCTCCTTTCACATCTCCCTTTCTCCCTCTCTTTTTTCTCATTTTCTTCATCTCTGCCCTCTCTATCTCTCTGTCTGTGTCTCTGTTTCTGTCTGTCTGTCTGTCTCTGTCTCTCTCTCTCTCTCTCTCTCTCTCTCTCTCTCTCTCTCTCTCTCTCTCTCTCTCTCTCTCTCTCTCTCTCTCTCTCTCTCTCTCTCTATCTCTCTCTCTCTCTCTCTCTCCCTCTTTCCATCTCTCTCTCTCTTTCTCAGTCTCTCTCCCTTCCTCCCTCTTTCCCTCCCTCCCTTCCTCTCTCCCTCTCCTTCTCTCCCTTTCTTCCTCTCCCCTTCCTTTTCTCCTTCCCAGAGTCCTTTACTGCCCACGTTTCCTCCCTCCCATCTTTCCCGTCCACTCCCTTCCTCTTTCCCTCTCCTCCGCTTCCTTTCTTTCTCTCTCCTTTCTTTTCTCCCTCCCAGAATCCTTTACTACCCACGTTTCCTCTCTCCCCTCCTTCCCGTTCTCTTCCTGCTGCTAAGCCTCTTTCAGCCCCGCCAAGCTGGCTGTATTTTGTTTGCAGTGTTTGAGGTGATTCAACCTAAGCAAAGACATCACGTCATTAATCACCTTCGCCTTTACTGAAGGTCCCTTTCTCGAGCCAGAGTGAGGCTGTACAAAACTGAATTTGTTCAGTCTTTCTGAGACTATCGAGGTTTATTGAAGGCGTGTGCAAATGAGAACCCAGGGTTTGGGGTTTCTTTGATAATCTTACTGTGTTATCCTCGGCATTTGTAATTGTTATTTCGAATTGTGTGTTCTTTTTATTATCTGCACTTCATGTATATTGATTCAATGCCAAATAAGATTATTATTATTATTATTATTATTATTATTATTATTATTATTATTATTATTATTATTATTATTATTATTATTATTATTATTATTATTATTATTATTATTATTATTATTATTATTATTATTATTATTATTATTATTATTATCATTATTATTATTATTATCATTATTATTATTATTATTATTATTATTATTATTATTATCATTATTATTATTATTATTATTCTTGTTATGATTATTATTATCATTATAATTATTATTATTAATTATTATCATTATTGATTATGATTATTATTAATCATTATTATCATTAATTATTATTATTATTAATTATCATCACTATTATTATTATTATTATTATTATTATTATTATTATTATTATTATTATTATTATTATTATTATCATTATTATTATTATTATTATTATTATTATTATTACTATTATTATTATCATTATTATTATGATGATTATTATTATTATTATTATTATTATTATTATTATTATTATTATTATTATTATTATTATCATTACTATTATTATTATTATCATCATCATCATTTTATTGTCATGGATTGCGGTACAGATTATGTACATCAACATAGTGACGTATGAGCTCGTGGTATGGATATGGTCTGTCGTTCAAGTCATCAGCCTCTCTGGAAAACAGATCACTTGTCTGTGCACTGGCTAGGTTTTATTCTAGTTCCATGGCTCTGTCTGTTGTGTGTATATTCGTGTGTAATTTACAAGGCCGTACTTAAACTCGACGTCCAGAAAGAATGGCGTTTTGCTTGACGAATTCACAGGAGCTTTTATGATTGGATGTACTTTGCTCTTTCTAAAGGCGTTATCAAATTGGGCTATTTTTCCTTCGATCTCCAATTAATCGGGGCTACCGCCCACCTTCAGAACTTTTTCGGCTGTAAGAGGGGCTTTACACCGTCTAACGGTTCGTCGAACGCGGTTCGACAGACACGTGTTGAAAGTGATGTGTGATCATGTGAACGGGGTATTTGGTTGTCGAACACGTTGGTCAAACCCCAAATACCCCGTTCACACGTTCACACATCACTTTAAACACGTGTCTGTCGAACCGCGTTCGATGGATCGTTAGATCGTGTAAAGTCCTTCTAAAATCACTATGGTAAGCCATTTTGTTTTCTTAACGATTTACATAGAATGTCATTTGATATGCTGGATGAAAATAATTTTCCTTCAGCATATCATAAAATTGCAGGCTGCAAATTTTCTCCAACAATCGGAGGAAAATGGCACCAGTCGATGCAAAGTGGGGTCACGATCGTTTGGGGTGTTCCTTCAAACAGGGTCCCTCAGCTAGAACGAACTTAATGTTGCGTGAAAGTGTTGAGAATGTATTGTTTTCTGTACATAAGTAACTAGAATTACTAAGCCAGCTAGACATCCTACACAATAAAATGCAATACGATTTTTTTTGCTTTGTGTTCGATACATTATGGAATCACGCGAATCATTTAGGTAACGGGAAGTAGTTATGGTAGCTATACTTTATGGTAAACTATATATTATCATATTTATCAATCAACTCTTTGACCGAGGAGGAGTTTCCTTGTACTGAATGAAATAGCCAGCCGACAGCCAGAATAATATAAACATAAAATTCAAATTGTAATGAGAAAGTTGATTCCCTACAATACGGTGATGTGAATTTTCGATTATGCTGATGTCAATGTCAAATCATTTCATTCAGATGACAATCGACCTTGGTCCATTCAAGTCCCATTTGGTCCTGAATTCTTCGTTCAATTGAATACAATTGCCTGACATAATCGAGAGAAAAAATCGACATGTAAATAATAGTATATATATATACATATACATATACATATACATATATACATATATATATATATATATATATACATATATATATATATATGTATATATATGTATATATATATGTATATATACATATATGGAAATAAACTCCACTGCAAGGACTCGAACCTTTGCCGTAGCGAGTCCTTGTGGTGGAGCTAATTTCCATTTGTCAAAATAACACACAACACATATATGTATATATATATATATATATATATATATATAAATATATATATATATATACATATACATATATGTATATATATATATGTATACATATATACGTATATATATATATATATATGTATATATATATATGTTATATATATATATATATATATATATATATAAGCCAGTGTAGTACTTACAAATGGAAGCAACTGAATATGTTCATCATTCCTTCACAGCCTTCCTATCTCCTGTTTTAAACTCTTCCCTTCTTTCATTAATTCCTTTCCCTCTTTTCATATCTTTCCTCTTATCATCACTCACGAACCGCCTCCTTTCCTCTCGTAATTCTTTATCTTCCCAATCTCTTCTGCCTCTTTCCCTCATCAACCTCCCACTTTTTCGTCCTCGTCCTTTTTACTTTCTAAATAATTTCTTTCTCTCTTCTCTGAGCCACTCCGTCTCCGTCTCCTCTATTCTCGTCTTCCGTTTCCCTTCTCTAAACATGTTCCGGCTCTTCTCGTCACTTTTCTTTTTCGTTATCTTTGATGAATATTTTCTTTTCCGTCATCAGTCCCTTCCCAATCTTCTTCTCTTTCCCTTCCACTTTAACCACCTTCATTTCCCTATTTTTTTTTTTTTTTTTAAGTCTTTAACCCTGCTCAACTCCCCAGTCCTTTCCTTTCCTCCTTCGTCAGGTACCAGATCTCCCTTTCCCTTTCCTTCCCTTCCCCACATCCACTTTTTCCAATTCTTCCTCTTCCCACACACATCCTTTCCCCTTTCACCAAATATCCCCTTCCCCTTAAATTTCCCCTTTTCCCCTCACATCCCAGGTAACAACAACCTACCCCCACCCCGCACTCCCATCCCCACTCCCACTCCACTTCACCACTACCTCGAGTGATCAGTGGAGTGTAAACCACTACTCACGAGGGAGGCGACGGCAGAGGCACCTGGTGGATCTTCCATGTGGCCACGGACATCGAGTGTTCGTCGGCCGCGTAGCACCTCCACAGACACTGGATGAGAGTCGCCGCCGGCTGACGGCGCCGTATCATGTGCTTCTGACGTTGCTGCTGCTGCACCTTGAGGGCGAACCCAGACCCAAGGATGCCCTGTGGAGAGACAGAAGACCCCGTTGGGAGGAGGAGGATTAGTCATTTAAAGGTGACGGTTCAAAGTGAAGGGTTTTGGGTTTTCCGAAAAGGGTTCTGCTTCTTGAAAGGTCGCAACCCTTGAGGGAGGGCTGGTTTTTTGAATTTTGAATGAAAAGGGGTTTCTGAAAAATAGGATGTATTTCCCGAAAAGGATTTTTTTTTTCTGAAGGAGTGTTTCCTGAAGAAAAGTCTCCTGTAGGAGTGAACTCCAATGGGAATGTTACTTTCGTAAGAGGAGAATCTTTGGAGAGTAGTGAGTACTTCCTATTGTATGAACTTTCTTTAAGAAAAAAAAGGCACGAAGACTTTCCTGAAGGAGTTGTGTCTATACATTACGTCACCGCGTTCAAGAAGTCAAGGAGGGATAAACCAGATTACCATTACACCTTGCAGATCGATAGAATTCTTAATTCTTCAGTTGTTTATGGATTCTATTTGTGCAGTTGTCAGACGATCCTGCTCAAACAAAGTCTCTAAATCGTAACTAACTCATTTATCCTGATGATCTTACCTGACATGTCTTTGGCTTGACCCTTACGGCAACCAATTAGTGGTTAAATCCTCGGGCCGAAAGCGTTAAACTACAATACTTGACCACCACATCCGGGATCACTTGACATACTTACCTCCTTAACAAAGTGACGTCCTATATCGATTTTTGGTCCCGTTAATGTTAGACGAACATATCCAGTGAAGGAAGTGCATCGAGCCAATATTGGGTCTCGATCGTTTAAGAGTTCCTTCAATCCCGTGTCCGTCTTTCAGTTTAATAAGATTATCGGAATCAGATGTAGAATATATATGAGGTATGTTACCATGCTGATAAGGATAGTGCAACAGGTCAATGACACTGTGTATTGATGGAGATGAAGAGACTGTACACTTATAGTTTGTACATTATTTCTTGGCACAGGTTTAGAGTAAGGACAAAAAACTATATGACTCCTTGAAAAAAGAGATTTTGTGAATTTCACATAATAATAAAAAAGTAAAGACACAAAAAAGATGACAATCTCTGCCAGGTTATTTATTTATTTTTTTTAATTTCCGCTCTGGCTAATACCAGGCAATTCTATTCAGCTGCCAAAGCAGAGTCTTACTTAACCGAGATCCTGTATTGTCTTAAGTTCTCCCCTCAACTGAACAAAACCGTCTAGTATTAGCCAGACCACGTGTCTGAAAGGGGAAGGTATCAAAGAAAGTTATGTTCCACTCACACAGGCCTTCAGAATCTGGCCGCAAGGGCTGTACGACTGAAGGCTTAGCCTCGATACTCACAGCAGGAAGGGCGAAGAACGAAATCCCGAGGAGAGCGCATCCCGAAGCTATCATCTTGCCTTGCCACGTCCTCGGTACCGCGTCGCCATACCCGACAGTACACAACGTGATCTGCCGAAGGAAACGAAGATTCAAGTCAAGGAAGGGATTGGCAGGGGGATAGGGGGGGGGGGGAAAGTTGCGAGACAAACGAGGACCATTTCAGGTGTCTACCAGGCAAACCGGGACGTACAGAGACAGAAACACAAACGTAGACACAAATACACAGGTGAAGGATGGAAGGGGCAGGGGTAGGGGTAGAGGAAGGGGTAGGTTAGGGAAATACAAAGGTAACTTTTAGGGATCTAGTAGGTAAGACAAAGGGCATAGGCATAAACACGAACACAGTTATGCTGCGGGAGCAAGGGAACAAGTGAAGGACCTGGAGAATAAGGCTGGTAGTGGAGCGGTAAATCAAAGGAGACTGAGGAAGAGTATTTCATTGGCTTAGTAGGCATAAAGGCAGGCACGAACGCACAGACACAGACACGTAATGGTTCGAGAGAATAGATATCGTTCATGGGGTTACAAAATAGAGGAGCAGGGGAGGCCAGGAGACTGAAGAGGAACATTTCTTATAACTAACGGGCAAAAAGAGATAGACACAGACACAGACACAGATGCAGACACAAGCACAGACACAAAAAGATCCGGTACGAAGGTAAAGAACAATCAAGGGAATTAAAGGAAAAGATCGAAAGAATAGAATGACATGGAAGACACAAAGCGTGACTTGGCGAGGGACCAAAGACACAGGTTAAGGAACCACACAAGAAAGACTCGGGTGATTATGTGGATGCATTAAAGAATAACATTCCAAGAAGTCTAAAAGTGTGTGTGATCGTGAACTTGTTTGAGTGTGTGTTTGAACATTGGGATTTATTTTTTTATATATAAATCCCTTTGGATGTTAGTGTATACGTTTCATTATACTACATTTGTAAAAGTATCATCATATTAATCAAAGTATGGCGTTAGAGGTAGGCTTCTTGTAACACATTCATGAGCATAAAACATTTTTCCTTATTTTCGAAGGAAACGAAGAAAAAGTCAAACCTTTAGCTCATCTTAGAGAATATAAAACCTGTCCACTTTACTATATTAGATTTTTTCCCACACTAATTGAATTCTGCTACGGTAATACAACGCGAAAATTCTTTTCTCTCTCCCTGTTTATACGCTGACGTCATGTCGCCCGACTTCAGTATATGGTCGTTTTCTTTAAAAATTCCCTTTCCCCCATCCACAACTTTCTGTAACCGACCAAGCTTATAATGACTTTATTATTCTCTTTGATGCGTATTATGCCTTCAGTTTTCTTGTCATTTCTGTGTCAGCTTCACTGTCAAGGACACTTCAGCTATCTTTCACTTTCTTTTGTTTCTTAATTTCTCTCCTCAAGCCATTTGCCCGTTATAATCAGTGTCACAGCGTTTTAATTAGCTCTTATTGCCTCGTGTATGCTTGATCAAGTTCAAACATTTTCTTAATTTTTCTTTTTCGAAGGCGTTTTTATGACGATTTTTCAAAACTCATTAGTATTACGTTTTGTTTCCGTGCTAATAAAACGTGATTTCGAAAGACCATTAATGGGACTTGTGCTTATTAGAAAATTATGTATTTTTACGTAACAAAGAAAGATTAAGGATTTTTTTTTTATAATGAAGTAATTCCCTACTCAGCGATGTCGATAGGGAATTAAGGAATCAAACCAATCATTTCAGTCCTATCATCGTGTTCTAGGATACTCGGCCATCATATCCTTTCTCCCTAACCCCATTTAAAATATTAAAGAACAAATAAAAGACCTACATATCTTTATTAAGCAAAGGATAAAGAAAAGAAGGTACAGTCGTCTGCACTGTGATTTAGAATGTCTTGTCGTGATTGACAGCTATTACCCTCCCAGATGAGAGCTCAGAGTTCATATATGCCCGATCTATGGGTAATGTTGTGATCTTACACACACACACATACACACACTCGACGGCGCGGTGGTAACGTTCGCGGCCGCCACTATGGCGGTACGAGTTTGAGTCCCGTCCAGGGCTGAAACAATTTCAGTATCGCTGTGAGTCGTTACTCCAGCTCTAGTGGGCGGGGAGTTGCAGGAGTGTGTGCATGTAAGGTCATAGCATTACCCATAGATCGGTCGTATATGAGCTCTAAGCACTCTTCCGGGATGGTAATAGCTGTCGATCATGACTCCAACACGTGGTCCAAGACCATGGTGAATCACACACACACACACACACACACACACACACACACACACACACACAACTCATTGCCCACGAGGATTGGAGTGCCGGCTCAAAGTGCAGCATTGCTGAAATAATTTCCGCCCTGGGCGGGAATCGAAATCGGACCGCTGGATTAGCGGTTGTGAACGGTACCAGTAAGCCGTGTGAACGGGGGAACGTGAAGCTGATGTATGATGTGTGTCCCATTGGATCTCAGTGTTCCAGGGGTCACTTTTGTCTGTTCTTCTGGGCTCCATCATTCTACTTTATCTCCGTGGTACTTCCTGGTTAGCTAAAAGAGTTAGATTTCATCTCAATCAACCATTCCATGCCGAGTGGGATTTTTCTTTTATTCCAGAGGCTTCCAGGTTCCTCTCCCTGGTGTTCCTTAGTAACAAAAGGGTTTGATGTTCAAGATGTTGTATAAAATATCTTCCTTTATCTGTTTTACCATGTGTCGCATTATGATCAATCTTATCTTTAAGGTGATTATGGAAAAGGCGTCTAGGTTATTATTTAGCGCTTTATGTAGATGTATTTGCATTTATGGGTTCATAGGTTGCGTTTACATTGGTATAAAAAAAGACATTATAGAGATTCATACATACAAGGGAATTGACAACATCAAAAGTGACCAAATTTTCACATTGAATGAGAATCAGACAAGAAACAATGGTCTCAAACTCCGGAAATAGATTCAATTTGGAAGTAGGTAGAAACAACTTTGCCAACCGTGTAGTTAATGAATGGAATAAACTTCCTGCACAGGTAGTGCAATGTAGTTCAGTTCGAAGCTTTAAGAATCATTTAGATAAATACCTAAGTAAGATGCTGTAATTATTATAATTTATGTTATATTATTTGTTTTTGTTTTGTTATAATTTGTCTGTCTGATTTTCATTTATTATTAGTTATATGTCAATTTATTATCATTTACTATTTACCTGTTTGTTTGTTATTCAACTATACCAATGCATTTATTTATGTATTTTAATTGTTATTTACATTGTTATAGTTTTAATTTTTTTTTAATTTTTTATTTTTTTTATTTTTTTTTTATTTTTTTTTTTTTTTTTTTTTTTTTTTTTTTTTTTTTTTTTGCATCCGACCTAGATATGGATCAAAAGGTCTCCTGTCGGCATGCTTTGCCTTTGTAATCCTTTTGTAATTTCACAAGACACATGTGATTCACAAGTATGTAGAATCCACTAGAGAGAGAACAAACACACGGAGTCTGAGCGCTTTCGTGATATATTCACATTATCAAGGAATACATCACGAAAGCGCTCGGACACTGTGTGCTTTTCCTCTTCCTAGTAGATTCTGCATATACATACATACATATAACAACGGCTTTTTCCCCTTACAATGGAGGTAGCAAAAAAAAAAAAGGCATAGAATCCACTCCACTCCCACCCATTCCATCCCCACATACTCCACTCCCACTCACCCCCTCCCTCCCTCTTATCTTGGCTCCTCCTGGATGACGGGTCATCCCTGTATCTCGCCCACTGCCCTGGGTCAGAAGCAAAATAGCAAGGCACAGCATATCCACAGCAAGGTCGCTTCATTTTATTGACGCCCCCCGCTTCTACGTTCCTCATGCAGAGATGACGTCATAAAATGTTGAAGAGTAGAGAGTCATAACATTTGGCTGTCGGGGAGCTATGAGACGAACTATTTGATCCCTTTGATAATATAGGAAAGAGTGCCAAAGGGATGAACGAAACTGGTTAGCGGCAGTCAGATGACAAGAAAAGTGCCAAACAATACTGAAAGGGATCCATCGAAGTCGCCAACCTGTTCACATGAGGGGGAAGGGACCCACAGGAATGAAAAGGCTGATGGTAGATTGAAGGAGAGGAAAAGAGCCCGCCGGTACGAGAGGGCTTCAATGGATTGAAGTCCATTTTGCGAACAGCAAACGTGTTGTACGGGAGGAACCATGACTTGCTGTCCCAGAGACCATTTCATGCCGTCTGAAGCCTTCTCTCTCTCTCTCTCTCTCTCTCTCTCTCTCTCTCTCTCTCTCTCTCTCTCTCTCTCTCTCTCTCTCTCTCTCTCTCTCTCTCTCTCTCTCTCTCTCTCTCTCTCTCTCTCTCTCTCTCTCTCTCTCTCTCTCTCTCTCTCTCTCTCTAAAAAAGACGCTACTGTACTACGTACTCCAGAACATTGATCAAATGAGCATAATTTCTTAGCAAAATAAGTGGATCATCACAATGATTCTTAGACTTCTAGTCAGATGAGACACCTTCCTATCAAAGCTACAAAAGTAATTACTGAAAAACTAGAAAACTAAACTGTAAAATCATAATCTAAATATTGACAAACCTAACAGGAAACATGTATTGACAAAGATTCGAGTAATGTCGTCGTGGCGCAGTGAGTGTCACACCCGTCTCGCAATAAATGGACCCGGGGCTCATCTTAAAACACATTCAGTGGCGTCCAAAGACGTTCAATTGTGCCGTGTTCAAATTCATCGTGTAATGGTGACTGAAAACTTCCCAGCAGTTCAGCGCCTTCTGGTCTAAGCCTCACCTCGTCTTGTTCACTGGTTTCGCTCTCGTCTCGGAACTAAGTTGTCCCGATTTCGATCCCAACGAGTACCTGGAACGGCTTGCTGGTTGTGGCTATCCGAACACTAAGGGGAAAGGTGACCGCCTCGACCACATATAAATGCCTGGCGTAGAATCATTATTTCTTTTGTCAATTAGCATAATAGACTGTTTATTCTGGATAGATAATAAAAATTCTGTATTGGAAGCTACAACAAAGGGTGCCTAGCTGCTACTGAAGCCTTTACCTCGGCCCTATGTGATCAGATTAAAGAAAATTCGAACGTTCTTCAGATTTTTTTAATATGAATGTCATTATTGTTAGACCTACATTTCACAAATTCCTTTATGTGTAGATCAATCTTTCTACTGGAAACCTCTGAAATCAGGAAATATCAGATTTCCAAAACGAAAAGTTCATAAGCCTAGAACGTTTTTGGATTTCCGAATTTCAGAACTTCCCATTAGAGAAAATTGTCTTTACACAGAAAAAGTTTGAGCTCTGGAATATGATTACCACGCTGACGTCACAGCAGATGGGATTTGAAAATCAAGACATACAGGAATTTCTTCGCTAAATGTGAAATGATAAAGATAACACCCAAATTTAGAAGGAAAATGTAGAACATAACGGGTAATTGCATTATCGGGCTCCTTCCTAGAACGAGAGCAAAAGCAATGCGAAACGACGCTTGGAATTGGAGACAATGTTGCAAGAAATGCTCTGGCTCCAACAATCGTACCGTTTGCAAAATGGACAAAAAGCATTAAAGTTTTTGCTGTGGAAGGGTTCGTTCTCTCTCTCCCTTCTCTCTCTCTCTCTCTCTCTCTCTCTCTCTCTCTCTCTCTCTCTCTCTCACACACACACACACACACACACACACACACACACACACACACACACACACCCGACTCGGTGGCGGGTCGTTACTCCAACTCTCGTGGGCGGGGAGTTGGGTGTGTGTGTGCGTGTATGGTCAGAACATTATCCATAGATCGGTCATATACGAGCTCTGAGCTCTCTTCCGGGAGGGAAATAGCTGTCGATCACGAGTCCAACATGTGATCCAAGACTATGGTGAATCACACACACACACACACACACACACACACACACACACACACACACACACACACACACACACACACACACACACACACACACACGCGCGCGCGCGCGCGAACAAGTTAGATGAGAAAGTGGTGTGTGCAAAAACAGTCTAGATAAAATGAGATATGAAGACGGGACTCCACGAGCATAGCTCCCCTTCCCGTAAAATACAACTAGGTAAATACACAAAACACAACAGACAAACAAACAAAACGCAACACACGCACACACAAACACACACACACACACACACACACTCACACACACACACACACACACTCACACACACACACATACACACACACACGCTGTGGTTAGAGCTCTGGCCTGCCACTACGGAGGTCCGGGTTCGATCCTCGCCCGGGGCTGAAATAACATCAGTATCGCAGCGCTGAGGGGTGTTACTCCAACTCTCGTGGGCGGGGAGTTGGGGGGTGTGTGTGTGTGCAAGGTCATAGCATTACCCATAGATCGGACCTACGAGCTCTGAGCTCTCTTCCAGGAGGGAAATAGCTGTCGATCACGAGTCCAACACATGATCCAAAAGACCAAGTGAATACACACACACACACACACACACACACACACACATGCGCGTGCACGTACTCCGCGTAGTTCTTTGAATGTAAGATTTCGAAAAGTTTCATTCATAGCCACACATGACCATAATAGAACTCGTGTATTTCTCTCAATTTGATTCGGTCAAATGCTTACACAAACAACAACATTGACTGAGTGGTTATCACTATTAGTAACTCTTCCTGGCTGGGCCAATTTGAGTATTGTAGGACCCGACATTTGTTCACAACACGGTTCCTCACGGTAATAGAGCGACAACTGTCCACAATTCGACAATTCGTACTTGTATGCCTTATTGCATTTGCTTCTAAGTACACGTTACGTACCACTCTTCTCCAAATATAAATGAACTGTCAGTTATTGTTTCCAGTCGCCTAACTTAACCACTGGAACCTGAACATCTGTCACCTCAGGATATGACACCTGAACTTAGGAGTCACTTGTTCGTGTGATCATATGTATACGTAATGTATACATACACACACATATACATACATACATACATACATACATACATACGTACATACATACATACATACGTACATACATACATGCATACATACATACATATACATGCATATATACATGCATATATACATACATACACACACTCATACATACATACATACATACATACATACATATATACCTACATACATACATACATACATATATACCTACATACATACATAGATACATACATACATACATACATACATACACATACATACATACATGCATGCATACATACATACATGCATACATACATACATACACATACATACATATATGCATACATACGTACATACATATATACATACATACATACATACATACATACATACATACATACACATACATACATACATATATGCATACACGAGCTTGGATTAGTAACAGAAAACAGCGGGTCACCATAAATGGAATAAAATCTAGGTGGGGCAATGTTACTAGCGGGGTCCCCCAGGGCTCGGTTTTGGGTCCCTTATTGTTCATTATGTATATAAACGACTTAGACGATGGGTTAAATAGTGATGTTAGTAAGTTTGCGGACGACACTAAAATAGGACGCCTAATTAGGTCAGGAGAAGACGCCCAGATTCTGCAGGATGATCTTAATAAACTGTTAACATGGTCGGTGAAATGGCAAATGAACTTCAATATCTCTAAGTGTAGCGTGTTAAACGTAGGGCTACACAACCCCGAAAATAGATACAACTTAGATGACACGTTTTTAGAAAAATCTGAGTGCGAGAGGGACTTGGGAGTTCTGGTGAGTCCGGACCTTAAAACCAGGAAGCAGTGCATTAGCGCCAGAAATAAAGCAAACAGTACATTAGGCTTCATTGCTAGGACGGTAACAAATAGAAGTGCAGAGGTAATTATTAAACTCTATCTAGCGATAGTTAGACCCATCCTTGACTATGCGGTACAGTTTTGGTCTCCGTCCTACAAAATGGACATAAATTCACTAGAATCAGTACAGAGAAGAATGACCAAAATGATACAAGGACTCGGAAATTTGCCTTACGAAGAGAGGCTTAGGCACCTAAACTTACACTCTCTGGAAAGACGCAGAGTGCGGGGTGATCTAATAGAAGTGTTCAAGTGGATCAAAGGCTATAACAAGGGTGATGCAAACAAGGTCATCATAATAAAACAACAGGGCAGGACTCGCAGTAATGGGTATAAACTGGACAAATTTAGATTTAAGAAGGAAATAGGCAAGAATTGGTTTACAAATAGGGTGGTCGATGAATGGAATAAACTTAGTAACCACGTAGTAAGCGCTGAAACTATCAGTTGTTTTAAAAAACGATTAGACAACTTTATGGATGGGGACGACAGGTGGTGATGGATACGGAGCTGCCTAGTGTAGGCCTTATGGTCTTTTGCAGTCTCCTTTATTTCTTATGTTCTTATACATATATACATATAGAAAAATACAAACATTCGCATGTCATAATTTTTTTTTTTGTATAATTAAAGAACATATATTTGGGTTTGGCAATACGGCCATTATTGTCTTGTTTAAAACTTACTCATGCGCGACCTCTTGCGGATACTTCAGGTAGTACGCCATCGCTTCAGCCAATCACGTAATTGTTTTCAAACGTTTACCGATTCCAGCCAATGACGTTCTTTTTATTCTTTTCAAACGAGAACGAAATCGAAAGGACGGCCGTTAATTTCTCAGTTGGCTTTTGTTGAGTGTGGGTGCTCGTTGATATTATCTAATTTAATTGTGTGCCGAAGAAAATTGGTGTTTTAAAGTGTTCCTAGTAGGACTACGGTTTTCTAGTGTGATTTTCGTGTGACACAGTTACTGTTTTAAAAGTGTTTTTCCCCAAGAACAAGAAGTTTCTTCATCGTCCATCCTGCTTAGCAAGTTTATCTACATCATGAGGTAAGTGGTAAATTGTTTCCTAGACATTTTTTGCATATTAGGTTATGTAGTACTGTAGGGCCGAAAATCGTATAGGAACTTTATTAGTTTAGGGTTAGGATTCATCAAATAGATTAAGTCTGTTATCCTAGCTTGGGTCCGATAGATAAACTAGGTAGAGAGCCCGGCTAGAAGGTTAGGCTAGGCAGGTAGACCCAAAAGGGGGTTAGGCTAGGCTAGGCCAGGTAGCCCAGTTAAGGGCGTTATTGGCCAAACAAAACCCAAGTTGCCAACGTCATCCAGACATTTCCGCAGCGGTTGTGAAAGGGGAAGGTTTTTGTATTTTCTTAAATGAAACACGAAATTCATTCAATACACTTGACATATATAGCTACAAAACACTAACGCTTGGCCTTCGAGCCAAAAATTCCATAAATCAATCAATCAAAACACTAACGAAAATACTAAGAATAATATTAATAATGAATAATTAATATTGATATTAATAATGATAATAATAATGATATTAGTAATGATAATAATAATAATGATAATAATAATAATGATAATAACAATAATAATAATAATAAATAAAAAAACGTCATCACTAGCAAGAGATTCATTATAAATGTCATAGACTTAACCCAACGGCTGGAGAGCCCCAACCTGTCTAAGATCTGACAGAAGCCTCTTCACCCTCTAAAGCCGCGTCCACACTTGTTGCATTTCCACGTATCGTATAATCTTTGCGTACCACCTAGTGATACGATACGGGGCTGAAATAATTTCAGTATTGCTGCCCTGCGGATTGTTGCTCCAACTCTCCTGGGCGGGGAGTGGGTGGGTGGGACCAATGAAAAATACATGGAATTGGTAGTTTTGCAAGATTGACCTTAGAGAGAATCGACATTCTACCGGTCTTTTTTTATTATATTATTTATTTCTTATTTTATTTTGTATATATATACATTTTTAGTTATTACTTGTCAACCCCTTTACTTTCATCAAGAGGCACACTCTAGATCAGCGTTTCTCAACCTTTCTACCCTTGCATAACCTTTAAAATAAATTGCATGTCTCAAAGAACCCCTGCGCAAAAGAAAAAAAAAAGAAAGAAAAAACATATACCATATCTTTCTCATTTTATTTTCATCGTAATAATAGGTTAGATAGGATGATGTCTATATTACATTATTACAATAACCAAGAATATGTCGTGCGTGTTTAAATATATTACGTATATGAAATTAAATAAAAAATCAAAAGTGCATTAGCTTATCTCACTTGTTCTCGCGGAACCCTTAGGGACCTTTTGCGGAACCTTAGGGTTCCAGGGAACCCTGGTCGGGAAACGCTGGTATAGAGGCACACTCTAGATCAGTGTTTCCCAACCTTTTTTCTCCAATTCCCCACTTTTTAGTGAGCCAACTCTCTATTTCCCACCACAGCATCGGTCTTTGACAAATTCGATTTTAACCCATGCAGTGTTGACATTTATAACACCGGAAACAAACAAAAAGAAACAAAAACACATCGATAAAAAAAAAAAAGAAAGACAGTGGTTCTTCTGTCCGACCGGTCATTCCCCACTTGGCAACTCCGCCATTCCCCACCAGTGGGGAATTCCCCACAGGTTAAGAACCACTGCTCTAGATGAACTGACACTTCGTCCACCGAAGAACTCTATCAGCTTCAGCTGCATTTCGTCTACCATTTAACACAAAGAAAACTAATAACCGGAGACTGCTTCCCTTCTCGTCCTATTGTGAACTGACAAATAGAAATACCGAGCCTGGTCGAGAGATTGTCAGTCTCGCTTGTCTGGATCTCCACATTGAGTTTAGAATGTTGGCGTGTTTCGAGGATTTACTGAAGTTCATCTTTCAGGCATAAGCTCCACCTTGAGAGACGAAATTTTACAATTGACTAATATTACAAGATTCTTTGGCGTGTCAGCTTCATTGGGGAAACAGTTATGGATTTTTTTTTTTTTTTTTTTTTTTTTTTTGAGTTGGTTGAAGGAAATGGAAAAAGATTTGCTGGGGCTCTGAATTGCGAAGGAAAAGTTTCAAAAGTCGAAATGATTATTTGTTGGAAAAGGGGGATGAGAGACCAGGAGGGGGGGGGGGGCGAGGTGGAGGAAAAGGAAGGAAAGGATAAAGAAGAATGGTGATGATGATGACGATGACCATGGTGATGGTATGGCGATGACGATGACCATGATGATGATGGTGGTGATGACGAAGACCATGATGATGATGACCATGATGATGATGACCATGATGATGATGACCATGATGATGATGATGATGATGACCATAATAATGATGATGTTGACAATGACCATGATGATGATAATGACGGTGACAATGATAATGACAATGGCGATGACGATGACCATGATGACGATGACCATGATGATGACCATGACCATGATGATGACCATGACCATGATGATGACCATGACCATGATGATGACAATAATGATGATAACGATGGTGATGACGATGACCATGATGATGACCATGACCATGATGATGACCATGACCATGATGATGATAATAACGATGACAATGATGATGACAATAATGATGATAACGATGGTGATGGCGATGACGATGACCATGATGATGATGATGGTGATAGTGATGATGACGATAATGACGATGACGATGACCATGATGATGAAGATGACGATAATGATAATGACGATGAGGACCATGACTATGATGATGACGATGACGACGACTTGTCGCCGATAACCAAGATTTCTCTCATTGAAGACAATGCCTCACCTTAAAAGGAATTCATAGAAGTTGCAAGGAAAAGTTTGAAGGAGGGTGTAATGGACATGAAAGATAGTAGGCATAATTTATTTATTTATTTTCTTTTTTAATTTTATAATTTCTATTTTTTTTATCTATTCATATATTTATAAAAAAAAATATTTTTTGTGTGCGAACGAGTGAATGAGAAGTAGGGCTATAATAGACGGACTGGGAGGAAAAGGCGAGGACAATAGGAGCAAAAAAAAATAATAATAATGATAATAATAATAGATAAAAAATGAAAAAATAAAATAAAGGAAGGTAGAAGTTGAATTAAAAAAAAAAAAAAAAAAAACTCTGAAAATGTTAAGTACCATAGCGATACATTCAGCATATGTATATTCAATACACATAAATACGATCACATCCAAACCCATCTTTATTTGGTAGTGATTGTTTCGTCACGTCATGTTTTTATACGCACACAAACCATTCAGACGTATGTTCACTCGCATTAATAGTACTCGTACTTTACGAGTATTTACGCATATCACATACACACACACACACACACACACACACACACACACACACACACACACACACACACACACACACACACACACACACATACGCACACACGTACACACGTACACACGTACGCACATACACACACACACAGACACACACACACGTACACACGTACGCGCACACACACATACACACACAAACACATACAT
>NC_134809.1:22295964-22310964 GCF_046742065.1 Oratosquilla oratoria | reverse complement strand
TGTAAAGATTAGAATTATATATCGGAGCAATACAGAAGAACGTGACGAGAATTTGTTCCAGGGATTTAACGCGGGGGGGGGGGACACAACCCCCCCCCCCGACTGATAAGACTAGAGGAGAGAGTTGATAAGGTGATCGAGGACTTGGAGTGTAAGTTAGGTAACGTAGACTCCATTTTTCAAAGAATTGAAAGGTTGGAACAACTAGAGAAGGCTAACAGAAACTTAACTGAAGAAATAGAGGACCTAAAAAGACAGTTAGGAAATGTAAAGGAGGAGAATGAGAAATTGAAGAAGAATAGTAATGAAAACAGAGAGAAACTAGCTACAGAAGCTAAAAATTGGAGAATAACTCAAGAAGGGAATAAGGTTTCATTCACTGACATAGTCAAACAGCAATTGAAAGAACATAATGAAGACTCAGTTATTAAAGTGATGAGACAGAAGGAGAATATAGTAAGAGAATTAGCTGACAAAAAGAAATGTATAATTATATTAGGAATGGAAGAGAAACATAACCCAGATAGAACTGCAAGAATCAAGGAGGAAAATGAAAGAGTGAGCAGTTTATTAAAATTAGTCCAGGAAGATGAACCAGAAATTATAAAGGAAATTGAGGAAAAATTCAGACTCGGAAAATATAGTACAGATAAGACCAGACCAATTAAGATTAAATTCAGGTCACAAACAACAGCAGAGAAAATTCTATCCAAGACAGGGAAACTAGCAACAAATGATCAATATAAAAAGGTATGGATAAAAAGAGAAATGAATAAGGAGGAAAGAGAGGCAGAAAAGCAGAAAAGAATTGAAGCTAAGGCAAAAAACGAGGAAAGAACGGAGTCAGAGAAAGAGAGATTCTATTGGAGAGTAGTGAACATGAAAATAAAGCAGTTCGACATACTAAAGAAAAACATAAGGGAAACAGAGAATACAATGGAAGTGGCAGAAAACTAAGAGTGTCTTACACAAATATAGATGGATTGATAACAGGATTGAATGAACTGAATGATTATTTGAAAGAAAAAGAACCGGACATAATGGGAATTGTAGAAACAAAATTAAAAGGCCCACTACCACCCAACAGTGTAGGACATGATACATACAATTATTGGATTAGAAACAGAGAGAAAAAACAAGGGGGTGGAGTTATGTTCCTGACTAAGAAGGATATAAACGTGAAAGGTGTCATATATGGAAAGAATACAGTAGAGATGATTATGATAGAAGTGGAAGACCGAGATAAGAAGAGCAGAAAATTTGTGATCAATTATGTGCCTCCGAAAACAGCCTCATGGGAGGAGAGTGAACATAAAAGTATGTTAGAGGACACAAAGATAGCATTAACTAAAATAATGGAAGACGGAGGAAGAATAGTTATGATGGGCGACTTTAATTGCAAAGAAATCTGCTGGGAAGAAATGACAGTAAAGAGTGGTGATGACTCATGGGGAAATGCTCTACTTGAGATGATTACTGACCATTCAATGACACAATGGATACAAGAGAACACTAGGTATAGAAATGAAGAAGAACCATCGAGGCTAGACTTAATAATTACATCTGAACCTAGAATAGTGGACAAGATTGAATATAAAACACCAATAGGTAAAAGTGACCACATATTGATTGAACTGGAACTTAATGAAGAAAAATATATGAAAAGAAATGAACAATATAGAAAAGGAAGAATGATGTATGAAAAAACAAACTTTGATAAAATAAGAGAATTCTTCCAACAAGAAAACTGGGAAGAAATATACAAAGAAGAAACAACAGTGGAAGAGAAATGGAATATTTTGACAAAAATTTACAAAAAAGGAGTGGAAAAGTATGTCCCAAGACAAAAACAAGAAAAAGAATATGTAAAATGCTGGTACAACAAAAGTTGTAGGGAGTTAAAGGACAAAAGAGACAAAGCCTGGAACAGATGGAAAAAAGACAGAAGACCTGAAAAATGGAAAATATATACTGGTTATAGAAATGAATATGTACAAAAGTGCAGAGAGGAAAAAAGAAAATATGAAAAAGATGTTATAGAAAAGTGTAAAGATCAACCAAAACTATTCTACAGATTTGTAAACAATAAACTGAAAAACAAACAAGACTTAGAGAAATTAAGACAAGGAGGAGTTGAATACACTGAGGAAATGGAAATGGCAGAAATTATGAACAAACATTTTAAATCAGTGTTTACAAGGGAAAATATACAACCTGAAGAGATTGAGTGGAAGGAAAAAGTCCCCCCTATGGAAGAAATAGAAGTAACAAAGAATGAAATATTGACACACTTGGGTAATTTTGATGTCAGAAAATCGCATGGGCCAGATGAAATAGCAAACTGGATTCTGAAAGAATGCAGGAATGAGCTGGCAGACAAAATACATAGCATAATAAGCAGTTCCTTAAAAGAAGGAAAAGTTCCAGAAGATTGGAAAAAAGCAAATATAGTACCTATATATAAAGGAGGAAATAAAGAAGAACCTACCAACTATAGACCAGTCTCTCTAACAAGTACAATAGCAAAAATATGTGAAAGAATTATCAAAAGTAGATGGGTAAAATACTTGGAAAAAAACAACGTACTAAATCCAAGGCAATTTGGATTCAGACAAGGACGATCATGCGTCACCAATTTAATATGTTTCTATTCAAGGCTAATAGATATAATACAAGAAAGAGATGGATGGGCTGATTGTGCATTTCTAGACCTAAAAAAAGCTTTTGACAAAGTACCACATAAGAAGTTGCTTAAGAAATTAGAATATGAAGGAGGAATACAAGGTAAATTGCTAAATTGGATGGAAGACTTTTTGCAAGAAAGAAAAATGAGAGTAGTGATAAGAGATCAGCACTCAAAATGGAATGAAGTAATAAGCGGTGTCCCGCAGGGAACAGTTCTGGCCCCAATAATGTTTGCTATATATATTAATGATATGGATGAAGGAATTGAAAGCTATATGAGCTTCTTTGCAGATGATGCAAAATTACTGAAAAGAGTGAAAACTGAAGAAGATTGTGAATCACTACAGAGAGATCTAAATAAAGTACAAGAATGGAGTAGGAAGTGGGAGATGGAGTTCAATACAAAAAAGTGTAGTATAATGGAATTTGGAAAAAGCAAAAACAGAATAACAGGATCATATAATTTGGGAGAAGAAGGAATAAAAAAAGTAGAAAATGAGAAGGACCTGGGAGTCATTGTTATGAATAATATGTCACCTGAGAAACATATAAATAAGATTTTTGGAGAAACTTATAATTTAATAAGAACAATCAAAGTGGCATTTACATACCTGGATGAAGAAATGGTGAGGAAAATCCTAATCACCCTGATAAGACCAAGATTGGAATATGCAGCAACGATATGGTCACCAAGTACAAAAAAATTTATAAAAAAAACTTGAAAGAATACAAAGAGCAATTACAAAACTGGCACCAACACTCTCAAAACTATCATATGAAGAGAGACTACAAAAACTTAAACTACAGACACTAGAGCAAAGAAGAGAGAGAGGAGATTTGATAGCTATTTACAGAATCATGAAAGGCATAGAAATTACTGATAGAGAGAATCTGATAAAATGGGATGACAGAAATACAAGAGGACACGGAAAGAAAATAAAAAAAGACAGCTATAGAAGAGATTTTAAAAAGAACAGCTTTCCTCACAGAGCAATAGACAGTTGGAACAAGTTAGATGAGAAAGTGGTGTGTGCAAAAACAATACATGAATTTAAAAATAGTTTAGATAAAATGAGATATGAAGACGGGACCCCACGAGCATAGCTCCCCTTCCCGTAAAATACAACTAGGTAAATACACACACACACACACACACACACACACACACACACACACACACACACACACACACACACACACACACACACACACACACACGGAAAGAAAATCAAGAAAGACAGCTATAAAAGAGATCTGAAAAAGAACAGCTTTCCTCACAAAGTAATAGACAGTTGGAACAAGTTAGATGAGAAAGTGGTGTATGCAAATACAATACATGAATTTAGAAATAGTTTAGATAAAATGAGATATGAAGACGGGACCCCACGAGCATAGCTCCCCTTCCCGTAAAATACAACTAGGTAAATACAACTAGGTAAATACACACACACACACACACACACACACTCGTGGACCGGCAGGGCAACTACCAGGAGTCACCGGTAACCATTGGATTCGAACTCGGGTCTCTGTCGTGCAGAATAAATTCAAATTCAGTGCGTCCCGGCTCCACACTTAGTTGAACAAAAGGTCTTGATTAATTATAGCTAAAAAGCTGTTGTGAATATGTCAAAGACAGTGGCAAATTATTTATCGTCTTGTCATTATTGTTATTACAAGAAGAAACTACTTTGAGTTTGAAAAAAAAAAAGTGAAGGGGAAGTAAAAGAAGAAAGAGAAGAAGAAAAATTCTTTTAGTTAGTTGCTCTAATGTCTGGTCTATTTCTCCGAACTTCGCCTTCCAATCTTCCACTCGTCCCCACACTCCTCTACCTAATAAGTCTTCTTCTGCATCTTCTGCACTGCTCACCCTTGGGAGCTTTATACAGGTTCGGTTTAGTCCTCCTCCAGAAGTGAGGACCTTGAGGGGCACCTTGTGCCTTGGGATCACAAAATTTATTTGTCTCTTTTGGCTAAATCTCCTTTCGACATCATCTCCTTGTCGTTCTCGTTCACAAAGGATTACAAAGGCGGAGCCTGCCGAGAGGAGACCTTTTGGTCCATAGCTAGGTCGGATGCGAAGAAAAAAAATTCATAATAATAATAAATGAATAAATAAAAACTATAATAATGTAAATAACAAATAAAATATAAATTAATGCATATCTATAGTTAAATAATAAACAAAAAGGTAAATAGTAAATAATGATAAATTGACACATAACTAATAATAAATGAGAATCAAACAGACAAATGATAACAAAACAAAAACAAATAATATAAATTTCAACAAGAACCCACTGTGTTAGATAAGAAGAAATGAATTAGATGATATCCATATATTTCGATCACGGTCTGTGATCCTCTTCAGTGGAATACAGAGTAGTGGAGCAAAAGGCATGTCTTACAATATACAGAGAAAGAAGAAGGAAGATGGGCAGGGTTCAAGTGGCGTCTAATGCTTTGGTGTCGTTCTGTATTCCATTGACGAGTGTATGCTTTTGGTGTCGTTCTTTATTCCGCTGAAGAGGATCACAGTCCGTGATCGAAATATATAAATATCATCTATTTCATTTCTTCTTACCCAACACAGTGGGTTCTTGTTGAAATTTATATTAATGTTTTTGTTTTGTTATCATTTGGCTGTTTGATTCTTGCCCCCATTTCCTCTCCGTTTATTGTTTACCAAAATATTAATAGGAAATGACGACATTACTCTCCTCCTTTTACTCACTCTCATCCTCCCACCCACTCTCCTGTCCTCATTCTTTCACTCGCTCACTCACTCGTTCATTATTTCACTTATTCATGCATTTATTCATTCATTTGTTCATCCATTCACTCATTCACCCATTTACACGTTAATTCACTCATTGACTCGTTCATTCACAATCATTCACTCATTCACTTATTCACTCTTAGATTCATTTACTCTTTTACTCTCTCACTTGTTCATTAATTCATTTATTTATTTGTTTACTCGTTTACTCATGGATTCATTCACGCATTCACTTAAACTCGTTAATTCACTCACTCGTTCATTCACTTCACCCATTCACTTTACTCGTTCATTCATTAACTCGTTTATGTACTTGTTAACTTATTCATCATTCGCGCGTACACGCACACACACACACACACACACACACACACACACACACACACACACACACACACACACACACACACACACACACACACACACACACACACACACACACATACTCCTTCGTTCACTCATCCATTCCTTCATTCTCTTGGTCACTTCTTACTCATCCACCCATTCCCTCGTTACTCATAAACTCCATACTCCAGACTTAACCAACCTCGATTCTGGAGCACTTAAAGATGGCCAGACTCACATTTTCTCTGTCAATATTTTTTGTCACTTCTCTTCATGTGTGCCACAGTGCCTCAGCGTTGGCCCTCTAGTCCCCCCGTGGCCCTCGCCCTTAAATGGGGCCAATTATTTACTCTTATCTATTTTCTTCGTTCGTTTTCCTTCTTATCGTTTATTTGTTCGTTGCGTCCCTCTATCTTTTCTTACCTTTGCCTCCCTCCTTCCCCAATGGTCTACTCAGTCAAATTAGATATTTTTTCTTCTTTCTCCCTTTCGCCTCTTTCGTGGTTTCTCTTTCTATATACACTTTTTTTTCCTCCATTTCCTTCCCACCCCTTTTATTCCACTATTTCCCTTTCCTTCTCTTACCATCCCTTCCCTTCCCGTCCCATCACATCCCTTTCCTTCCCTTCCCCTCCCATCACATCACTTCCCTTCCCTTCCCTTCCCCTCCCATCCCCTCCCCTCACATCCCCTCCTTCCCTTTTCCTTCTCTTCCCTTCCTTCCCTTTCCTTCCCTTTCCTTCTCTTCCCTTCGTTTCTTGCTCCTTTCATTTCTTTCCCTTCCTTTTCCTTCCCATTCATTCCTTTGCCTTTCGTTCCTTTCCTTCCCCTTCCCTTCTGCCCCTTTCCTTTTGTTCCTTCCCTTTCATCCCTTTCCATGCCTTCCTTTCCTTTCCTTTCCTTTCCCTTCCTCTCCATTCTTGTCCCTTTCCTTCCCCTTCCTTCCATTTCAGTCCTTTTCCTTTCCTCCTCATCTTTTTTCCATTAATTTTCTTCCTTTCCCTTTATTCTCCTCCTCTTCCTCTTACCTCTTTCCCCCAATTCCTTCTTCTTCCTAAACTCTCCTTTCCTTCGCTTTCCTTTTCATCCCTTTCCTTGCATTGGCTCCTCTTTTTTCTTTTTCTTTTTTTTTCTTTTCAGCTTCTTCCTTTCTCTTTATTCCTCTCCTCTTCTTCTTCCCTCTTTTCTCCATTTCCTTCTTCCTTAACTATACTTTCCTCTTTTTTCTTTTTCCTTTTTTTCTCTTCAGCTTCATTTTCTTCCTTTCCCTTTAATCATTTCCTCTTCTTCCTTAATCATCCTTTCCTTCGTTCCCCTTTTTATCCCATTCCTTGCATTTCCTCTACTTCTTTTTTCTTTTTCTTTTTTTCTTTTTCTTTTCATCTTTAGTTTCTTTTTTGTCTCGTGGCCGTTCCTTCCTCATGGTCCAACTTTCTTCTCCCGAAAGATTGTTCCTCATTTTCCTTCTTTACTTGCCTTCTTTTTCCTTACTTCCCCTTCATTTTCTTTCCCTTGCCTTCAGTTCCCTTTAACTTTATTTCCTTCCCTCATCTCCATTCCCTTTCATTTTACTATCCTTCCATATTTTTCCCTATCCTTCCTTTCTTTTTCCTTCTCTTTTTGTTCCTTCTATTGTTTTCTCTTTGTCGCCTCTTTTTCCAGTTTATTAACTTTTCCTTCACTTCTTTTCCTTTCATTTCCTTTTGTTTACATTTCTTTCCTTCCTCGGTCTTCCCTTTCCTTCTCATCCCTTCCTTCCTTCCTTTCGCTTTCCTCTCAATCTCTCCCTTTCCTTCCCTTCCCTTCTTTCCAGTTTTATTTCTTCTTTTCCCATACCCTTCCCTTCTCTTCCCTTTTCTTCTTTCCAGTCCCTTCTTCTCTTTCCCGTCACATTTCTTTCTTTCCTCTTCCTCCCCTTCCCTTCTCTTTTCTCCTTCCTCTTACCCTTTCGTAAGCTCTTCTCACTTCCTCTTCCCTTTCCTTCCTGTTCCTTCTTTCCAGTCTTGTTTCTTCTCTTCCATACCCTTTCCGTCACTTTTCCTTTTCTTCTTTCAAATCCTTTCCTCTCTTTCCCGTCACATTTCTTCCTTTCCTCTTCCTCCCCTTCCTTCTCCTTTTTTCTTTCCCTTTCCTCTTACCCTCTCGTGAGATCCCACTTCCTCTTCCCTTTCCTTCCTGTTCCTTCTTTCTAGTCTTCTTTCTTCGTTTTCCGTACCCTTCCCCCTTCCATTTTCTTCTTTCTAATCCTTTCTTCTTTGTCCCGTCATATTTCTTCCTTTCCTTTACCTCCCTTTCCTTCTCCTTTCCTTCTCCTTTCCCTCTCCTTTTACCCCCTTGGTGATGTCTCCCTTCCTTCCCAATCACCTCTCCAGACGCCTCTCCCCCCTAAGCGGTCGACGACCTCAGTCCTTCCTCAGCGCCATCGACCTTTCACCTATTCAACCCAGGACTCTTCTCAACCTCCCCCCCAACACTCCTCGTTCCGGGATGCTGGCTCTACTCACCACGCCCCACCAGAGGGCGTCAGCGAAGTTCCTGAAGTTCTCGTTGACGTCCTTCTCGGCCAGGTAGACGAGGAAAGACGCGAAGATGAGGCCGAGGAAGCCGATGTACAGCGTCGTGATCAGCTCCTGTGTCGGGGTAAGAACGGAAGGGAAACGTCAGTGATAGTGAGAAGATACCTATGCATTTATTTATTTATTTTATTTATTGTTTTTTATATTATTATATTTCTAATTATTTATTTGTTTATCTATTTACTTATTTATTTATCTATACTTATTTATTTATCTATTTATCTTTTTATTTGTTTTATTTATCATTTTACACTTATGTATCTATTTATTTATTTATCTATCTATATTTATTTATTTATTTATTCATTTATTTATCTACCATTATTATAATTCTTTTTTGCATCCGACCTAGTTATGGACCAAAAGGTCTCCTGTCGGCATGTTCCGCCTTTGTAACCCCTTGTACCAGAAAATAATGAGTATTTGAGGGACGAGGGGTAAGAGGAAGAGGAGGAGGAAGGGAGAAGGGTAAAGAAGAAGAGAAAGAGAAGAAGAAGAAGAAGTAGTAGAAGAAGAAGAAGAAAAGGGGAGGAATGAGTTGGTGATATTCACAATGGGATCATACAACCAATTTCTTTTCGAAGCCACCAGCTTTCTGTTATACCAAGTATGTGTGCACGCGCGCGCGTGCGAGTGTGTATATGTGCGTGTGTGTGTGTGTGTGTGTGCGTGTGTGTGTGTGTGTGTGAGTGTGTGTGTGTGTGTGTGTGTGTGTGTGTGTATGTGCGTTCGTGTGCGTTTGTTGTTCGTATGTTGTTGGTTGGAAAGTCCCGTAAGAGCGATATCGTCTGACCCGCCTTATCCAAACAAAAGAGGGAGGACGAACCCCATGAAAACATTAAAGGTAAACAAAGACGGACTGGAAAAAAAAGGCGTACTCAAGGTCCATTGAAGGATAATTCACAACGTTTTAATGATAAAAATAAAAACACACTATAGTATTTGAAGGTAGGGAAAAGGGGTTTCTGTCAAGCTTAGCATATAATGTCTCGATATAGTGGTTACTGTATATATATGTATATATATATATATATATATATATATATATATGTATATGCATATACATTGTGACGTCAGCGTTGAAACTCTACAGTGGGGCGTCTCAGCCAGTCTGTGGTTCTTGTGGCATTTCTCCGGCAGACCCCTCGACTGCGAAATGTACAAAAGAATTGAAAATATAAAAAGAAAAGAAATAAATCCATCTGAATCCTATCCTCGACGTGGTCCAGCAAAAATGGCGAAGGGAGAAAAGAAAACGGGGTGTTAAGAAGTAAGAGAAAAAGGAAATTATGAAAACAAAGAAAATAGAATAAGATAAAGAAGAAGAGAAAAAGATGAGAATGGGAAAGAAAAAAAAATAATAATAATTAATGATAATGATAATAATGATAATAATTAATGATGATGATGATGATGATGATGATGATGATGATGATGATACTTTTTATTTGGCATTGAATCAATATACATGAAGTGCAGATAATGAAAAGGACACATAATTTGAAATAACAATTACAATGCCGAGGATAACACAAAAAAAAAGCATGTAAGCTTATTTCCATTGTGGTCCTCAATAGACTGATTTTCTACACTAAGTTACACAGACAACATACGTAGGGGTTAAGGAGACTAGAGACAGTCATGGGTAATATCAATCAGTACACATATGACACATAAACATTATTATAGATTTGCTAATACTACTAAAATGTTCGTAACACGTAGGATATTGAGAATAGAAAACGGAAGACAAAGGCGAAGAAAAGGAAGAATTAAAAGAAGAAGGAATGAAATGAGACGGAAAAGCAATAAGCAAACAAGATAGTAAAAGAGGATTGAAAAAAAGACAAAGAAAGAAAAATAGACAAAAAAAAAAAAGCGAAAAGAAGAAACAAGCGATAGAAATATTAAGACAATTCTGTCCGAAACGTCGATGGGGAGCTTGAAAAGCGATGGAATAAATCGAAGTTTCGAACAGACTTCGACTCTCAGAGTCTTCGAAGCTTCGTTACGATATCCGATTTTAGACAAAATAAAATAGTTTGACGTTATTCATAATGAAATTGTTTTTTGTACGTTACGGTAGCGAATAAGTTAAGGAAACAGAAATGAAATAAAGAGTAGAGAATTCGTCTAGACGGGTTTGTTTTACGATGCCTATCTGTACGCGTAGACAAAGGCAATTAGAAAGGTAACCTCCTTTATCATGTCTCGTGAAGATAAACATAATCCGACCTAGTTATGGACCAAAAGGTCTATTGTCGGCATGCTCCTATTTTGTAATCCAAATCTATGTGTGTCAGAAATAGTCTAATGGCTCTTGAAAACTGAAATTAGAATATAAGAAATATAGACAAGGGAAGCTTTAAATGTGTCTCCTCTCACCTATTTGGACTCGAAGATGATAACTGCTACAAACTTAGACAAAGAAAAAGTCATGGGAGCTGTCCTCTCACCATTTTCTTTGGACAGAGAGAAAAAAAAATCAGAAACTGCGAAAATGTGGGAGAAAGAGAGAGAGAGAGAGAGAGAGAGAGAGAGAGAGAGAGAGAGAGAGAGAGAGAGAGAGAGAGAGAGAGAGAGAGAGAGAGAGAGAGAAATTTAATGGGTGATACCTTCTCACTTGTCTGTGGGAGTAGACGATGGATTAAGGAAATTAGAGAGAGAGATAGAGAGGTAGAAAGACGGAAAGAGAGAGAAAGATGGAAAGAGAGGGAGAGGAGGGAGGGGAGATATAAAAAAAAAATGGAGAGATATTCTCTCACCTGCCTGGGGGCATAGGCAATGATTTCCTAGAGCCTAAAAAAAAAAAAAAAAATTGGACGAAAAAAGGAGACAAAAATGAAAAAACATCACGGAAGAAGACGAAGCTTCTCTGACCTGTGTGTAGGCGTAGGCGATGACTTCCAGAAAGTTAGTAAAGGAGTCAAAAAAAAAAAAAAAAAAAAAAAAAAAGGAAATGAAGTTATTTCGGGAAAGGAGCTGGGACTTCCTTCTCACCTGTCTGTGGGCGTATACGACGGATCCTAGGAGCTTCCAGGTGCCTCCTCTCCGGTCCATCCGCACCATCCGAAGAATCTGGAAGAACCTGAGGCCACGAATGGCCGACGCCGCGAAGACCTGGCCATCCGTCCGCACCGCCAAAACCACCAGGGACGCGCATATTGTCACTATATCTGTTGGGGAGAGGACAGAGAAGAAGGGTTGGTCACTGTAACAGGATACCGTGAGGGTAATAATGTTGCAATGAAAAAAGAGGTGGATTTTTATGTAATGTATTTAGAATTAGATTTAATTTGGAAGTGGGTAGAAACAACTTCGCCAACCGTGTAGTTGTAATAGGATACCGTGAGGGTAATAATGTTGCAATGGAAAAAGAGGTGGATTTGTTTGTAATGTGTTTAGAATTAGATTCAATTTGGAAGTGGGTAGAAACAACTTCGCCAACCGTGTAGTTAATGTAACAGGATACCGTGAAGGTAATAATGTTGCAATGGAAAAAGAGGTGGATTTGTTTGCACTGTGTTTAGAATTAGATTCAATTTGGAAGTGGGTAGAAACAACTTCGCCAACCGTGTAGTTAATGTAACAGGATACCGTGAGGGTAATAATGTTGCAATGGAAAAAGAGGTGGATTTGTTTGTAATGTGTTTAGAATTAGATTCAATTTGGAAGTGGGTAGAAACAACTTCGCCAACCGTGTAGTTAATGTAACAGGATACCGTGAGGGTAATAATGTTGCAATGAAAAAAGAGGTGGATTTGTTTGTACTGTGCTTAGAATTAGATTCAATTTGGAAGTGGGGAGAAACAGCTTCGCCAACCGTGTAGTTAATGAATGGAATAAACTTCCTGCAGAGGCAGTGCAATGTAGTTTAGTTCGAAGCTTTAAGAATCATTTAGATAAACACCTAAGCAAGATGCTGTAATGATCATTCATTTTATATTATTTGTTTTTGTTTTGTTATCATTTGTCTGTTTGATTCTCATTTATTATTAGTTATCTGTCAATTTATTATTATTTTCTATTTACCTGTTTATTATTTAACTATACCTATGTATTTATTTATGGATTTTATTTGTTATTTACATTATTATAGTTTTTATTTATTCATTTATTTTTACTATGATTTTTTTTCGCATCCGACCTAAAAATGGACCAAAAGGTCTTCTGTCGGCATGCTCCGCCTTTGTAATACTTGGCCGGTGCTCTCTAAAGGAAATTCAACATCTTTTTTGGGGAAAAGTAAAAAAGTTTGGTACTACAAGCACTGTAACAGGGAATCGTTTCCAATACAAGGGAAAGAGAAGGGGTAGATCAATGTATCTCCTACAGAAAGTCGAAGGAAGCTTCTGTAAATATAGAAAGTTATCACCCTTCAGCATCCAACGAGAGACGTGAGAAGTTGTTAACTAATATAACCTGACACGGCTTTTGGTTTGTTGTCAACCGGTTTCCCAGATTTCTGGTGCATTTAGCTTTCATGATATTAGATGGCACAAGAAGAGAGCTCTGAGCTTTGTACCTGGTACATTCATTTCGCTGAAATTGTTGTTGTATATTACTGTGTCATATACCAATAGAAGACCCCCCACAGTCAAAATTCTAAGCCTATTTTGACTGATATATTTAGATCACACACATTGATGTCTTCCACAAAGCGATTTAATTCTGCTGAAAACGAGTATGATGTTATTTGTTGGTGCCTCTTCGGCAAGCAGAAGAGAATACAAAACTTTGTCAGTAAGGAAATGTTTGGAGAAATTGGTTAAAGGAATTAGTTTAAACTATTACAATACGTTCTTTTTGAAGATGGAAACAGTCCTTTGCGGAACAGATTACCGTCAGCATTAAAACCAAAGACGCAATAGGAATAAACGCCAAGACATTACATATCAGCAGTCATCCTTTTCCAGTCCTGTATATCATCCCAGCGAGTCTCCCATGTAAACTTTTTATCTGTCTTTTTATATATCTATATGCATATATATATATATATATATATATATATATATATATATATATATATATGTGTGTGTGTGTGTGTGTGTGTGTGTGTGTGTGTGTGTGTGTGTGTGTGTGTGTGTGTGTATGTATGTATGTATGTATGTATACATGATAACCTGGACCACTTCGATGGCTTGTTTCCTGATCCCCCTGGGCGGAGATCGAACTGCGAGAGTGACATACCTAATCTAATATGAAAAAAAAGTAATATAATTTTCTTCAGATAATTTTCATTAAAATAATTACCTTAATTTTTTCTAAACATAAAAAAAAATCTGATTATTTCCCTAAAATAATTTCCTTCTATTACTACCTGGTCCTTTTCCTTTGCAGTGAAAGTTAGGAAGACACCCGCCTCTCATATGCCCTTTCCTCTTAACGAGTTGCAAGGCAAGATATTTACCGCGCGATTCGGTCGGACCCCCTCGCTAATGAGCTCCGTGCCAATCACACATCAGCCATTATAAAGTTCGAGATGACGGAGACATTGTTCTTGTTTTCCTAACAGAGGGAGGCGTGGCAGTCCCGTGATCAATGTGGTCGACTCTAATTCATAGGTTTGTGGATATAAAGCCTCTGTGTATGAGCAGGAAGCCAACTGAAGAAACAATTACAGAAATTTGTAGTCACAGTATAAAAAAGGAAGATTTAGAGGTCCAGTGATGGGTAGGAGGAGAATTGAAAATGTCAATCTTTTGAATAAAAAGGTCAATATTGGAGATTGTGACGATGCTGCGAGTCCATTTTCCTCGTTGTTCTTCCATTGTCAAGTGAGAATATCTTGAATCTGTGTCTGTGTGTCTGTCTGTTTGTCAATAAACTATCTACTAACGTTGTCTGATTTGTCTGTCTGCTAACCCTTTTCCGTCTAAATATTGACCTTTCTGTCAATTTTTAGTTGTCTATCTTTCTCTTTAGCCGCTAACCCGTCTTTTTCCAAATGCTAAACTTTAACTTCTCTTGTGACTCAGCTATCTGTCCTCATGTGGACTTGTGTGTTGGCTTACGTACCTGTCAGTCTAAAATCATCTAACACTGGACAGAACTTATCATCTGTTAGAGAGAATCCCTCCGTATATTTCAAACCACTTCACTGAGGATTTACTTCTGAGGCTAATTAAATTGAGGTTGTTGTTGTTGTTGTTGTTGTTGTTGTTGTTGTTGTTGCTGTTGTTGGTGTTGCTGCTGCTGCTGTTGCTGCTCTTGCTGTTGTTGCTGTTGTTGTTGTTGCTGCTGTTGTTGCTGTTGTTACTGTTGTTGTTGTTGTTGTTGTTGTTGCCGTTGTTGTTATTGCTGTCGTTGCTGCTGCTGTTGTTGTTGCTGTTGTTGTTGTTGTTAAGGACTGTAGTTTCCCAGAACTTTTGTCCTTTTGGACAATCTCGCTCCAATCCTCCTGAGGTACCAAGATCTAAATCTGCATTATATGACACGTTGCTGAAACAATTGATCATGCTTCTCTTATTATATCGAGAACGGTAAACGCACCAAAAGTGCAAAAAGTTGTCTGGTTTGACCAAAAAGTTAATTAATGGGAGTCAAACTCCCTGAGAACATACGCCCACACAGTACTCCTCTCATATTTATCTCCTGAGGCCAAGCAGAACGGAT
>NC_134809.1:22278464-22285964 GCF_046742065.1 Oratosquilla oratoria | reverse complement strand
AATTATGAATAAGTACATTGATTTCTTTAGGCACAGGCTCTCCTACCTGGTGGTTAGCGTGATCATTCCTACGCTAAACACTGAAATACCAAATCATTTTCACCAGCTAACTGAAAACGTCAGTAAAAATATAAAAGTATGATCACCGTCATCTATGTTTTAGAGGACTGAAAAAAAAATAAAAGAACCCAAACTAAGATACGAATAAAGGCTATCTCTTCCCAACACTCCCTCTGACCTAAAGAGAGAGTGTCAGAAAAGAGAGAAAGAGAGGGAGGAAAAAGCCTCTCCTTTTCTTACTACCTTTGACACAAAGAAAAGTTCATTTTGCGCTAACTGCGTTTAATGACAATGTACTGTTCCCTTTAGGGCGGCGCGTAATATCTACTTCTGTGAAACCGCTCGTATCTTTCATCGTTTGCTTTTATTTCGGGGATGAAAACTGCTAGATAACACATGTCAACAAGAGCACGGATCCAAGGGAATTCTTAATAAGGGATGACGTACGTAAAACGTTCAATGGTGGTGTGCAGTTGCAAGCTACTAGGCTAATTGCACGCTGGCTGGAATGTACAATTACCCGCTTTGACTGGAATGAACGTGCGGACATAATTTTTCTGTCTTGTGGTCTGATGATGGTCTTTCGTTTATGGTAGTTTATTGTAGGAAAAAATGTCGACAGAATGCATTTTGTTGCACAACAAGGCTGGGTGCATAGTGGAAAAGAATTGATAAATAAATGGACAAGTAGATGGATGGATAGATAGATAAAAGGATATGTAAATAAATAGATCAATAGATAGATAATCTGCGGAATAAGAAAGAAAATTGATAAATGAATAGACTGATAGATAAGGAAATAAAGAAATGGACAAATAGATGATAAATTAATGGATAGATAAACGACTAAAATGTAAATAAATAGATCGCTAAATAGATAATCTAAGGAACGATTAAACAAATAGGTAAATGAAGACACTGATAAAAAAGGAAATTAGTAGATTATAGATAGGTACACGAATAAATGAAAAGATAAAGTGTCACAATATTTCGCTTTGGTGTTTAACTGAATATTGAATTTTAAAGTTGCTTAATGTTCATCTCATTCGCAGACCGCGAAGTTGGGGAAGTTTTTGTCTACATATCATTTGTATTCAGTATGTAGATGTTTTCAACTTTGATGTTATCATTCTCCTTTGAAAACTCAAACTCCAACATAATCTTTTTTTTTTTTTTTAAATATGTTACAATGTTTTAGTTGATCATTATCAGATTTATCTGATGTTTGGTGTCGTATTATCAGTCCCTCAATGTACCCTGTTATCATTTTTAATCTCTTTACAAGCGAAGTCGTCCTGTGCATTTAATCTGTTTGTCACTTGAGTTAGTTTAATTTAGAGAAATCTTAAAACATCTTATAGTTTTAGAAAAAAATTTGACTAACCTCGTTGAAAAGTAGAGTTTGCTTGTGTATCTGTTATGCCTGTTACCATATAATTCTATTCGGTTTGGGGAAACCCGTTCACAAATATGGGTCGACTCGTTATCTATTTTGTAGGCTGATAACACCTGAACTTTGGAATCCAAATGGTCTCGCTATCAGTCCTGAAATTTAGTTTACTTTCTCTGAAGCAAACACACAAGTCTTGAATTGCTTAAGATCGTTATTATGATTAGACCAAGATATTTTGCTTTCTTCACTTTAATTGGAGCCTCTCTAAGTGACTTGTTATATTTAGTACCAAATAGTCTCTTGTCGGTATCAGAGGTGGGCAGTCCAATTATCCGATTAATCGGATAATTGGAAGTCCGATTATCCGATTAATCGGATAATTGGAAGTCCGATTATCCGATTAATCGGATAATTGGAAGTCCGATTATCCGATTAATCGGATAATTGGAAGTCCGGTTATCCGATTAATCGGATAATTGGAAGTCCGATTATCCGATTAATCGGATTCGCATTTTCGAATCGGATAATCGAATCGAATTATCCCCCGTCAAACAAATCGGATAATCGGACTGCCGAACATTTAAAGCGATTTGCGATTAATCCAGGTAGATGTCGTCTTTTTTTCGGTAATCGCTAATCAAACTTCAATTTTTTCGAATCGTGTCATCCTCTTCCACTGTAATCCTTTGTATCACTTATACCTACGTACATGCCTTTAAAATATACTAGAATAAAATCTTATCACGTCCTGATTAATTTTGCATACTTTGGTAGCATAGCATAGACAGACTACTAAATCAGATAACAGATGACAAAACGTAACTGCTGATATATGTTCTAAACACGCAAAGGGCAACGGGTGAACAAATATAAATGGCGCCTGGCACGCTTCCATCTTATTTACTCACATTTACACCAACAAACAGGTTCTTGGACCTTGTAGTTCTACTTTCGTTCCAGATAACAGTGTAGGGGGAAGGCTACAAGACGGAAGGGTCATAGGGCGGAGGTCAGGGAGGGAGAGTATGAGGTTCCTCGGGGGCGAAGTGTCCTTTCCTTCTGCAGTGAGGTCACGCCTAGGCCATTCTTCGTTGTGATCCTTCGTCGCCTACCCGTTGACTCCTGAAGGAAGAGGTCACCAGGTCTTCTGCGACACCACTTCGGGTATTGACTTGGACTTGTTTCGTTCGCTCCATCTCAAGTCTTGTCATGTCTACCGATGTCGCTTTCGGTCTCGGTCTCGGTGTCTCTCTCGGTCTCGGTCTCGGTGTCTCTCTCGGTCTCTCTCTCTCTCTCTCTATATATATATATATATATATATATATATATATATATATATATATATATCTATCTATCTATCTATCTCTCTATCTATCTATCTATCTATCTATCTATCTATCTCTCTCTCTCTCTCTCTCTCTCTCTCTCTCTCTCTCTCTCTCTCTATCTATCTATCTCTCGCACACACACACACACACACACACACACACACACACACACACACACACACACACACACACACACACACACACACACACACACACACACACACACACACACACACACACACACACACACACACACACACACACACACACACACACACACACACACACACACACACACACACACACACACACACACTCGTCCATTTGATGGAATAAGACTGATTTTGTCGATAAAATTGATTAATCTTTCCTACAATTTTCGTTACACGTTTTTCTGTTGACATATTCTCCATTGCCAAAACTCCAAGGTCCTTTTCCTCCTTCACTTTTCTTTTCTCTCTTTTTTTCTTCCTCTTTTTCTTCCTCTTTTCCTCTCTCCTTTTCACTTTTGTAACTGTCTCCTTTCCCATTTTTTAATTTAGTAGTCGCCTCCTCTTGTTTTTTCCTATTTCCGATATTTTACATTTTCTTCCTTGAAATTAATTTTCCACTTCTAGTTCTATTCATATAATCTATCTAGATATTCCTGTAGCAGCATGTAATTCTCTTTATCTTGAGCTATTTTTATGGTCTTTGCATTATCAGCAGATAGATTGAGGTAGCTATTTATTCCATACATCATAGTGTTGACGTGAATCAAGAACATTACTGGTGTAAAAACGGATCTTTGTTGGACTTCACTATCCATTCTTCTTTATTGTCATGAATCCATTTTCCAGGAAACCCTTCATCAATGCTATTAGAGTTTTAATCCTTCCTATATTATTGTATATCCAAATTACAAAGGATTACAAAAGATTACAAAGGCGGAGCATGCCGACAGGAGACCTTTTGGTCCATAACTAGGTCGGATGCGTAAAAATACATGTGATAATGATAGATAAATAAAAAATTATAATAATATAAGATATAATGATAAATGAAATAAATAAATTTTTCCTAGATCTTGGTATACATAAGTCACCAACTCGTATCTCTTTTGTAGCACGTTGAACGTTCTTCAGTAAAATATCAACAAATTTAGAATACATGACATTTCTTTTCTGAATCCAAATTGTCTCCCAAAATATCCCTCTCATTTTTTTACTTCTCTCTTTCATAACTTTATTGCGCCTTTTTGCTATCATGCTGTTCAAGAACAATGGTCTATAATTTAGGGGCTCTTATTTGTTTCTTTCTCTACAGTATAAGTTGGTGCCACAATGGTCCTTTTCTAATCCCTACGCACTTTCCCTTCTTCTAATGAAACTTATGAATCTTGTCCAGCAGCTGCTCTCTACATTCTTTGATATTCCAGTTTGAGATCTCATCAGGCTACGGGGTTTATTTCACATCTTGAATCTCTAGTAATTATTGGACAGTTTATTCTTCCATTTTTGTGATCTAACACTGTATTTCTGATTATTCTTTCCCCCCCTTTAAAGTCGCTTTCTTTGTTAAATACAAACTTAAATTTTCTAACTAATGTTTTAGCTTAAGCTTTTGCAGATTCGTGGATTTTTTTTGTTAATGTTAAGCTCTGTGGTTTCTTTCTTGTGTTTCAGTTGACCTTTAGCAAGTCTATATAACAGTTTTGCTGCTTCTTAATACTGTTTAATGATATATATTTTTTATTTATTTGTCTCTGGCCCTTATGCATTTATCTATGGTTTTCCTGTTATCTACATTTGATCTATTATCTTTTTCTTTTATTTCTTTTAAACCCGTTTAAGTTACTGTTTCTCCAGTTTTCTTCCCAGATTGTCTTAGAACACATCTTCCATTCTTGAGCTGTAAATATAAAAAAAAGCGCGCCAATTATTTTGTATTTCTCTAGTCTTTGCATTTCTTTCAAACCGAATCGTGAAACAAACTCTTCAGTTATGTAAATTTTGATTTTCTAAAGCTGTATCATCCTTTTCTATGTGAATATTTTTATTTTTCGTTTTTACACTCCCTATTACCAGAGTTCGAAAAACATGTGGCCACGCTTTCACATATGACACAGATGTTTTATAGAATCAATTACGTCTGGTATTTAGCAGCACATCTGATCTTGTTGATGTCAGCTCTATTGCTTCTTTGACCCATTGCATCATTACACTGGTAATTAGTATAAACAATATATTTCCTCATGATTTTTCACTTTTTCTTTTTATCTTTCTTTTCAGGTGAGCCATAAGTGGATGCTTGTGTTTTTGTGTGTGTGTGTGTGTTTGTGCATTCATGTGTGTGTGTGTGTGTGTGTGTGTGTGTGTGTGTGTGTGTGTGTGTGTGTGTGTGTGTGTGTGTGTGTGTGTGTGTATGTGTGAATGAACGTAGCTAATGAAGATATATGGACGTGCCTTTATATATATATATATATATATATATATATATATATATATATATATATATATATATATATATATATATATATATATATATCCTTTACGCGCATCATTACCCTCTCTTCTATAACGTATTGTTCAACACTGTATAGCACTGGTTCTTAACCCTGTTCAAAATATTATCAAAGTATTAACCCTTATTGTAGAACTCCTAAGTCATTATCATCTAAGGCTAGCAAAACACATTGTTTTTGTTACACGTTTTTACAAGAACAAGCATCTTATAATTTAAATAAAAGTGTTTATGAAGGTAAGGGTTGCCGTGGTCGATCTGGACAGGATTTTGTGTCTCAGCCAAAAAAAAAAAATAAATAAATAAATAGATAGATAAATAAAAAATAAATGAATAGATAAATAGAATAATAAATAAATAAATAAATAAAAATAAATAAATAAATGAATGAAATAAAATAATGATAACAACCATAATAGCAAATAAAAAATAAAATAACTAAAATAAATAAATCAAAATTAGATCCACTGCTGTATAGGAAAGTGGTGGCTACTTACCGACGCAGCAGAAGGGTCTCTTGATATACTTGAGTCTGCCCCATAGTCCTTGATAGCGGGACCGACACCCGGAGGACCAGAGTCTGCAAGAAAAAGAATGACGTCACTTCCGCTGCTACTCCTGTGGTACTGAGGGAGGGAGGGAGAGAGGGAGAGGGAGGGAGGGAGGGAGGGAGAGGGTGGGAGGGAGGGAGAGGGTAGAAGGAGGGGAGAGGGTGAGAGAGAGGGAGAGGGAGGGAGGGGAGGGAGAGGGAGGGGGAAGGAGGGAGGGAGAGGTGAGGGAGAGGGGAGACGGAGGGAGAGGTGAGGGAGAGGGGAGACGGAGGGAGTGGGAGAGGGAGGGAGAGGGAGGAGGGAAAGGGAGGGAGAGGGAGAGGCAGAGGGAGGTAGAGGAGAGGGAGAGGGGGAGGGAGAGGGAAATGGAGTGTTAGTGGTAAGAGAGAAGGAAGAGTCTTCATAGAAGAGCGCAAACATCTTGAGAATATTGGCTTAGTTTAGTGAGACACGGAGCTGAACCGACATTTCGAAGACGTAACGAAAGCCTATGACACTTCCCAAACAAGTTTGGTAACATAGCCTACCCGTGACTCTTTCCTCGGTGCGTCGTTAACCTCGCTATTACAAAGGAATACAAAGGCGGAGCATGCCGACAGGAGACCTTTTGGTCCATATCTAGGTCGGATGCGAAAAAAAATCATAATAATAATAAAATGATAAATAAAAACTATAATAATGTAAATAACAAATAAGATGCCGACAGGAGACCTTTTGGTCCATATCTAGGTCGGATGCGAAAAAAAATCATAATAATAATAAAATGATAAATAAAAACTATAATAATGTAAATAACAAATAAAATACATATAAGGATTCATGACCCGGAGAGAACTATGAGACATAGCAGATATTATTATTATTATTTCTATTTTATCTATCCAGGAGGTGCTAAGATAAGAGGGAGGGTGGAGGGGAGTGGAGTGCATTTAGGGATGGAATGGGTGGGAATGATTCTATGCCTTTTTCTTTTTGGCTACCTCCCTTGTAAGGGGGAAAAAGCCTTGGTATATGTATGTATGATTTTATTAAGACTTCCAGTTCTTTCAACACGGTAGAGGACTTATATATCCTTGCTCTGACAAACGCCTATTGGCTGCATTTAAGAAAATATCATGAATTCTGAACGAAAGAAAAATTTATTAGGATAATGAAGAACGAAAGAGTAGGTATGATGGAAGAAGAAAAATTTCTTGGGAGTAGAACAGAAGTAGTGAAAGATGAGAAGACGAAGAGAATAAAGAAGAAGGAAGCGTTCCATTCTTTCTGTATCTTCGACCCTTTCAGCTCAGGGATTATAACACCAGCTGGATAAATACGTCTGCCGAGTGCTTGTATAAAATCTATTATGCAAATCATTGGGGTATTAGGCAATTCTATTCAGGAGGATGAAAAGGTGAACCATTTTACTATAAACAGGGTCATATATATATATATATATATATATATGCAGAAGAAATCACTTGAATGCGTGATTCTAATTATGCAGAAAAACCACTTGGAAAATAACAGAAAGACGACCGAGCAAGAATCGGCACTTTTTGTGAATCGACACCGGCGAGAATTTTTTTTTTTTTTTTTTTTTTTTTTTTTTTTTTTTGAGAATCTGTATCGGCATCGGCATGTTGCCGATGCCAATTAAAAAAAAAAAAAGCGATTCTTGCCG
>NC_134809.1:22263464-22268464 GCF_046742065.1 Oratosquilla oratoria | reverse complement strand
ATGGAAAGTGATTTAGTAAAAAAAGAAAGAAAAAAAATCACAATTATAAAATTTAAAATGTAAGTAGACGAACATGGCAGTCTGACGACCGAGGAGGAACAGTTTATTTGTTATAAAAAAAATTCTAATGAGATAGCTAATATATAAAAATAATAATTTCCTAAAAAGTCGTGATATGTGTGTGTGTATATATATATATATATATATATATATATATATATATATATATATATATATGTGCACATACATACATACATACATACATACATACATACATACATAAACACATACATGAGTGTGCTTATCAAACATTTGTCAACGCAGCGGTACGAATGACATGCTTACAATATCAATCAAAATATATGACCAATTTAAAAGAAAAAACAAATGAGATAGTTCGACAACTTCGGAGGTGATTATGACAAGAAAGGAGAAAGAGATGTAAGATGGAAATCTGTGCAGAAAAAAATCAATGAAAGGGCCAAGGAAACAAAGAAAACATTAGAGAGATCAAACAAGAAGAGAAAGGGTTGGTAAGGATGCTTAATGAGGGACAGGATTTAATCAAATTAGACTGTGGATCAACAAAGGAGAGGAATAACGTAGTAAAGGAAGTAATAGAAGTACTTATGGGTAAAAATATCCTCATAAAAGTGGTCAATCAATCGTTCAATCAGTCAATCAATCAATCAGTCAGTCAGTCAGTCAGTCAATCGCACAATCAACTAATCAATCAGTCAATCAATCAATCAATCAATCAGTCAATCAATCAGTCAATCAATCAGTCAATCAATCAATCAATCAGTCAATCAGTCAGTCAATCAATCGTTCAATCAACTAATCAATCAGTCAATCAATCAATCAACTAATCAATCAATCAGCTAATCAATCAATCAACTAATCAATCAATCAACCAATCAGTCATTTCTAGTTCAATGATGGACAAAGTCCTATCCGAGACCACTCCATTAGTAGCACCACCGCACCAACACCTGCCACGTAACTCTTGCAAACTTTTCTATCCCGTCTCTCCACATACCTGGTCTCCTTCCAAGCTTCCTATTTTGCGGCGTCCAGTAAGTAACACTATCATCCACCATTCTTTCACGATAACTTCACCAAATACCATTTCCTCTCCTTTACGGCCTCCAAAACATCTTACAAATGTATAATTAAGATAGAATGGAAAGAGATTCGTTAACAAGTAAGAACAGAGAGAAAAAGAAAAAGGGAGAAAGGAAAGGATGATGTGAAAGTAATTACGAGGAAGAAATAGAGGAACATGAAGAAGTATGAAGAAATAGAGGAAGTATGAAGGAATAGAGAATGAAGAAATAGAGGAAATATGAAGAAATAGAGGAAGTATTAAGGTTAGGCAGATATGTACAAGGAAATGCCCGACCAGTGATATCAAAGTTAGAATTACATAGCACGGTGAACAAGAAAGAGGCATGTTTGCTAGCGAGAACAGAGAAAAAAGCAAAATGCAGAAAGCAAAGGATGTGAAAGTAATTATGACAAATGGGGAGGCATATATGAAGAGAATGCTAATAAGAACACGGGTACGTGTGTTCACTTATGCAAAGCAGACCACTTGGAAAAAAGAAAATAACGAAGCAGAGCGCTTTCGTATATTACATTTTCAGTGCACTGAAGATGGAATAAACGAAAGCGCTCTGCTTCGTTAGTTCCTTTTTTCCAAGTGGTGTATTTTGCATATGAAGAAATAGAAGACGTATTAAGGTTAGGCAGATATATAAAAATAAATGCCCGCTCTATGATATCAAAGTTAGGATTACAAAACACAGTAAAACAAGCTTAATCATTAGGACATACAATCTCACAAATAATGAAAAATTCAAGAATGTCTGAGCAAGGGAAGATGCAATCGAGGAAGTAAAAGAGAAGGAAGGAAAAACAGAAGTTTAAAGAAAAAGAAATAGCTTACATTGATGTAGACAGATTGACTTCAGGAAGATCAGAGGTAAATGACTATTTAATAGAAAAAGAACCAGATATAATGTGTTTTGTTAAGACTGAACTCGATGGAGATGAATATGATAAGGTGAGCGAATGAAGCTTGTAACATATGGCAGACGACCAAAAATGGTTAAGTAAGAAGAGTGAAATTAACAGTAATAGATATAGATAAATTAATAAACAAATTAAGTTATATGAATAAATAAATCAAACAAATTAATAAGCAAATAGATATATGAATAAATAAATAGATAAATAGACAAGTAAAGACACAGATATTGATAAAACAAATGAATCATAAAATAAACGAGAAAATATATGAAAAAAAGATTTGAGTAAAAAAAATAATAATAATTACACACGTTGGAGTTACTAAGAACTTTGGTACAATCATGACATTTAGAACAGATGAAGGAGAAAGAAAATGGCAGGAAAAATATGTTTGTATGTGATGATAGAACGAGAGGTAACAACAACAAAGAAAAGTAAGATTATTTAGAAAAAATGAGAAACAACTTCCTACACAAACGTGTCAATTTTGGGAAGGAATCAAAAGAAGAAATATCACCCCCCCAAAAAAAAAAAAGTATTAATAATTTAAGGCAATTTTTGAAAACCGGAGATATAGACTTCATCCCATGAGTATAGTTCGAACTCCGTATATTACAGTTAAGTAAATAGTTACATGAACAAAAGCACACATACATACATACATACATACATACATACATACATACATACATACATACATAGATACATACATGCATGTATACATACATACACATATACACACACAGACACACACACACATATACACACACAGACACACACACACATACACACACATACACACACACACACACACACACACACACACACACACACACACACACACACACACACACACACACACACACACACACACGCACACACACACGCACGCACACACACACACACACACACACACACACACACACACACACACACACACACACACACACACACACACACACACACACACACACACACACAAACACAAAATAACTATTTTCTATATAAGTGATGTTGAAATTATTGACACGAATAATCCTAATGTATGGACTTCCAGTACGTAAACAAAATGAATATGTATCAACACCACAACATTTAAAGTATCATACAAACACGTAAGTGCAAATATTTCACATCCTGATTACACAAACGACATGAACTCGTATCTAAATATCATGGTCGTGATGTAAAGAATATTCTATATTCACTGAAGAGCTGATGAATGATATGCATACGTACTGGCTATTTGAAACCCCATGGCTCTCTGGGCGGCTGGTTTGTATACAGTCACTGTGTCTGTACATCGTATAATTAACTCAGGATGCAAACAAGTGTTTCATCATCAAATAAAGCGTGGTTTGAATGGAGTGCGGCTGGTCAGTCCCTCCATATATTCTCATGGGTAGATTCCCACTTTCCTTGTATTTATTGCATTTTTGGTTAAAAATATATATTTGATATAAAACAAGATATTTTATGGCATACATGTATATATATATATATATATATATATATATATATATATATATATATATATATATATACGTATATATATTCATTACCATATAAGGACGAAGATTATTGTTTTGGAAACAGAGCAAATCGTTACATATAAAGACAAAATCGAAAACAAATTAATTTAATGATGATTATTCATCGTGAGAAATTTGAGGACAGAGAGGAAACGGAAACACGAGAAGAGCTTTGAGTCTTATTACCGACATTTCGACACTGGTCTTTTTCAAGGGTGCTACATCTAGAGGATAGATACACAGTTTATATATATATTTTACGTGTGTTATTAGCTCTTTCTTCTTTTTCGTCTCTTCCAATCGTTGATTGTTAGTGATGCCGCTGGCAGACACCATGTGAATTTGTTAACACATATGAAAAACGTTCTCATAGACATTTAGAGATCACCACTAATTCCTGCATTGCATTCGTGTGTCATGACTTATATTTACTTGTAATTTTCCAATATGATGTCCTTCGACCTTAAAGAATGATTAACATAAAAATATTTCCTGTAAAATGATATTCTAATGTAAGCACTAACTTATTTTTTTACACCTAAAATTACATTAGATTATATCAATTTCAATTGTGGTTGTAATTGTTCACAATGCGGATCCACTATTTAAAAACAACAAATTTCCGTGTTCAACTACATGTACTCAGTGGACATTGTGTCAGTTTTACGTATAAATTACTAAAAATATATATGGCTCGTGTTTATGTGAAATAAAAATGGATGCATACGTTCGTACATTCAAATAGGCAATCATCCACAAATCAATTCATCCATCTATCCACTCAGCTATCTATAAACTCATCCACGTGGATATGTACATGCATACGTGTATACATACACACATACGAACATACATACACACATACGAACATACATACATACACACATACGAACATACATACACACATACGAACATACATGCACACATACGAACATACATACACACATACGAACATACATACATACGGACATATACGTACACATGTGCTAATGAAACCACATGCCCGTATACGCGCACATTTTTCATCATATATACGTCAATGAATTGAAAAGTTTCTCCATTCGTTGTTTGTACTTATGTAATCATGTTTGCATAAATTCCTGTATGCCTGCATGTATACATGAATACATGCATACATTATGTATACATAGATACATGCAAGCATGCATACATAAATGTAAACAACGAACGTAGGAGAAACTTCACATTGCATGAGCAGATATATGATGAAAAATATACAGATGGCCTGATTCATGCTAGATTAGAATATTCGACAGTAGTATGTTCACAACACAGAAAGAAAGACGTGAATAAGAAAATATATACTAATGGTGGCAAGTAAATTAGTTTTCAGTGAAAGACACAACACACAAGGAAATATTAAGAAATACACACACACACACACACACACACACACACACACACACACACACACAC
>NC_134809.1:22240964-22255964 GCF_046742065.1 Oratosquilla oratoria | reverse complement strand
TAACACTTGCGACCTGTTTCTCTTAAAATTTGACTTGCACTTTCTATTCATTGTCATGTCTTGCTTCTTTTCGTACTCATTTTTTACATTTCTCTTATCATTTTTCTTCCTGTTTCCTACTCAGTTTACTTGTCACGTATAAATCGTTCAAGTAGTCTTTCCACCCTTTATACTTTGAGCTAAAGCGTTATTCCTTGCCACATAAGCTCCATTTTCATGTAGAAATATTATTTTCACTATATACTCCATGTGTCACGTGATTCTTTCGCCTTCTCTATAGAGTTGGTTCGGCGTATTTATCAGTAATGATCTCAAATCATCTGAGCAGTGTATTCCCACTTCAAAGAAATCAAACAAGATTCTAGGACTGATTGCGCGATCTTTTGATTTTAAAAGTCCATCTGTCATTAACAAGTTATATAGATAATTAGTTCGTCCACGTTTGGAATTGCTGTATCCGTATGGTCACCGAATCTCATTAAAGACATTGGCAGATTGGATAAAGTACAACGGCGAGCCACAAAACTGATTCCAGATATCAGAAACAAATCAAACTAAAATCGACTAAAACATATGACCCTATTTACCCTAAAGAATCGTAAACTCAGGGGTGATTTGATACAGGGCTTTAAGATTCTAAAGGAAATTGACAACATCAAGAGTGACGAAATTTTCACACTCTATACGAATCAGAGAAGAAATAATTATCTGAAACTGGTAGGAAGTAGAATGAATTTGAAAATGGGCAGAAACAACTTCGCGAACCGTGTAGTAAATGAATGGAATAAACTTTCTTCAGAGGCAGTGCAATGTAGTACACTTCGAACTTTTAAGACTCGTTTAGATAAACACCTAATCAAGATGCTGTAATGCCTGCCATTTACTATATTTTATTTTGGTTATCCATTTATCATAATCTATTATTATCTGTTTATTAATAATAGTTATCGATTTATTTATTCATTCACTTACTTATTTGTTTATTTATTTATCTATTTTCTCACATCCGGCCTAGTTATGGACCAAAAGGTATCCTGTTGGCATACACTTTCTTTGTAATCATTTGTAATCCTTCTTCGTTGTTCCTAATCAACACAACATTCTCTACGCACATTATAAACTTTATATTTCATCTTTAATTCCCTTCCTTGACACCTCACCAGCCCTACTGATCACTATGCCCGTTTTCTTCAAAACGTCATCTAATGAACAACAATAGTGACATCACACATCCTTGTCTCAACACTAACTCTGTTTTCAACCATCCCGTCTCCTCTTCGCACGATCCCTCTTCATACTTCTTTAATATCTTTAGCAACCTTTCTCTCATTCTATGACCATCATTCCCCTGTCAACTCAGTCAACTTCTTTTCCCTCTGAATATCACGGATTTCTCCCGATACTGTAATTTTCATTAAATTGTCTAGAGAGGAAACAGCTGGACCACGCATCCATATAGAGTTACTGTGTCCCTAGCCACTTATATTTCTGTCAGGTTTCTCATTCTACCTCTTATTGTTTTACTTTACACCTTTTCCGAGATTAGTCATAATTCGTAATTCTTGCACGTCTTCATGCCTCCCTCCCTTTTATTCATTGTGTGTGTATGCATGTACATTTGTATATATGCATTTATGTGTGTATGTGTGTATGTATTTATGTATGTATTCATATATGTATGTATTCATATATGTGTGTATGTGTCTGTGTATGTATGTATGTATGTATGTATGTATGTATGTATGCACATGTTTATATATGCATGTGTGTATATTATCTGATGATATTCATATAAGGGAGATGTCACCAGCTTGTTTTTATACAATAAGTTTAATATAATAATTACTAGACAAAGGAAAATGATAGGTACGGTGTATCCAATCCAGTTAAGTAGATTTTTTATTTTATTTATTTATTTATTTTTTGCTTTATAAATATACTATGGTCCTATTTAAAATTATTTCAGACAAATGAGAGAGAATGTGGGTGGGGAAGGGCAAACGTAAATGTGTTGGGAATAGATTTTATTGCCCTAACGTTGCGACCAACTTGGTCTTCTTCAGAGGAGAAGACCAAGTTGGTCGCAACGTTAGGTCAATAAACTCTATTCCCAAGACATCTTCGTTTGCCCTTCCCCACCCACATTCTCTCTCATACTATGGTCCCTTTTGGACTACTTGAAAACACCCAAACAATTGTGTATTTCTTCTTTTTCAAAAAAACCTCTGAATAAATACTCTTCTTGTCGCAATATCTTCTTTCCCAACGTCACAAAAATATCTCATCATTGGAAAGCAAGGCCGAGTCGAACTGCTAGACCTCTGTTCCTGGAATTGGAATCGTCAGCTCCATAATTCCACCAATCAAGGCTTTCGTTTCAATTTCGCGCCAAATGAAGCATAAGCTTGTTTGTCGCCTACGATGCTTTTCTGTCGACGACTCGTCTCGGCTCGGGATCTGAAATTTAATCCTTCGTGCGTCCTCCTCTTCTTTCGTCTCTTTGTCTTCTTTGTTCCTCCTCTTCTCAGTCCTGTTCTTCTTGCATTCGTTTCCTTCTTTCATTTTTTTTCTTTGTCTTCGTCAACTTTGTCGTCCACATCGATATAATGGTCGTAGTATATCACCAATATTTTTGCAGTTCAATATCAGTCTTGCACGTCATCTTCCTCGTACAGATTTTCAAATTCTTTCTCTTTTTTATATTTTCCTTTTTATTGATCTTCTTATCTATTTCTTTCATCTTCTTTGCCGGTCTCCTCCGTTTCCTCTTTCCATCTTCATTTTCTATCCCTCCTCCTCCTCCTCTTTCTCCTCATTCTCCTGCTCCTCCTCCTCTCCTTTTCCTCCTCCTCCTCCTCCTCCTACCCCTCCTCCTCCTCCTCTTTCTCCTCATTCTCCTGCTCCTCCTCCTCCTCTTTTTCCTCCTCCTCCTCCTCCTCCTCCTTCTACTCCTCCTCCACCTCCTCCTCCTCCTTCTCCTCCTTCTCTTCCAGAAACCCCTCTACCTATTCCTGTATCTTTTCCTCCTCCTCCTCTTCCCACCCCCTCCCCCTCCCCTTCTCCTCCTCCTCCTTTACATTTTCCTCTTTGTCCCCCTCTTCTCCCTTCACCTCATTCCTCCTGTTGGTCCTCCTGTTCTTCTTAGTTTTCTTCTTCCTTCCCCTCCTCCTCTTCCGCCTCTTTACTGACATTCTATTCACTTCTCCTTACCTTTTCCTCCACCACTTCCTCTTTTCCTTCACATCCTCTTCTTCGCTACCCTCTTCCTCCTACTTTTCTCCTCTTAGTCTTCCTTCTTCCCCTCGTCCTTCTTTCCTTTTTCCTCTTCCTTCACCCCTCATAACTAACAAAATAATTGTTACATGTTTCGTCACAATTACTTCAAGGAACTTTATCATCATCATTTTCAGCACCAACGTCATCATCACCATCATTGCCAGCTCTCCTTCATACTCACCACCTCTCTCACATCTCCTCCTCCTCTTCCTCCTCCTCCTCCTCCTCCCTCCTCTTCTCCATCCCCATCCCTCCGGCTGGCGTCCAAGATAGCTGTTTTCTACCTTATTTGAGAGCTCGACAATCCCGCTCACTTTCTTACTCCATCTTGGGAGAGGAAAACATGTTTCTTCATAATGGGTAGTTGCTCCGTCTGTCAAGTTTGTTCCACTCGCGACAGACGTCCCCCTCCCCCTACACCTCCTTCTTAGTAAATGAAATGTTTCTTAATGTGAGGAGACTCGCGGGGGGATTGTGAGTGACCAACTGGGATTAGGTAATGGAGCTTTTGTTGTGTGTTTCTGTCTCTGCACGTTCTCCTCTTTCTTCCTACTTTTGTCTCTCTAGCCCTTTATGTTTTCTCACTTTCACTTTTTCTCACTTTCTCCATTCTCTCTCTCTCTCTCTCTCTCTCTCTCTCTCTCTCTCTCTCTCTCTCTCTCTCTCTCTATTTCTCTCTCTCTCTCTCTCTCTCTCTCTCTCTCTCTCTCTCTCTCTCTCTCTCTGTGTGTGTGTGTGTGTGTGTGTCTCTCTCACACTTTCGATCATTCTCTCATTCATTCTCAATCTCGCTCTCTCACTTTCTCCATCTATCTCCCCGTCCCTCACTTTCTCCCCACTCTTTCCCAATATGTATGTGAATATGTGTATGTGTATTAATATGTTTATGTATATGTATATGTATATGTATATGTATATATGTGTGTATGTGTATGTATATGTATATGTATATATATATGTATATGTATATGTATATGTATATGTATATGTATATGTGTATGTATATTTGTATGTATATGTATATTTATACATATATGTATATGTATATGTATATGTGTATGTGTAGGTGTATATGTATGTGTATGTATGTGTGTGTATGTGTATATGTGTATATGTATGTAAATATTCAAATAATTATAGTCAAACTAGAGCAAGGGTCTCAAAATGGCTAATAAGATTTGGCCTAAGTGTACAATTATAGATACAGGTACATACATATACCACAGGCTTTTTCCCCCTTACACGGGAGGTAGCCAAAAAACAAAAGCATAGACACCACTTCCACTCATTCCATCCTCTACCTACTCCACTCCCCTCTACTCTCTTCCCTCCCTCTTATCTTGGCATCTCCTGGATGACGGGTCAGAAGAAGAGTCACAAGACACAGTACATCCACAGCAAGGCCGCTTCATTAAATCGGCGACCCCCATCTCCGTTTCCTCATGCAGAAAAGGAGAAGACGGGGAGAAATCCCTTTGGTAAAATATAGTAAAAATAATAAATATACTTACAAGTTATTTGGAAACGCGAGAAATAGAGAATATCTTATAATTACTTGTAACGACCTTAAATCTTCTGAGCATATTCTTATATCAGGGAGAGCAAATAGGGTAGTGGGGTTGGTAATGTAATATTTTCTCTTCCTGGATTTAGTTATTACCAGCTGATAGACTGGAAAATGTCCAACATCTACAAAACTCATACAGAATATAAGAAACAAAGGATATGACAACGCCTTAAAACTTTTGATTTTTTTTCTATCAAATAATATAAATCTGTAGAGACCTAGAGGGGACTTGATAAAAAGACTTTCTGATTTCAAAAGGAAATTATAACAAGAAATAATGGACTCAAGTTGTCAGATCGTAAATTTGATTTAGAAGCTAGTAGTGAGAATTTCGTCTACCACTTTGCCAATGAAAGGATCTAGCAGCGTAGTTGAATATAACAGATAGAAGTTTTAAAATTCATCTGGGTAAACATATGAGACTTTTATCTTATTCGATCTCGTTATGAACAAAATATTTTCTGTCAGCATTCTTTATCATTGTACTTCTTTGTAAGAAAAATTTCTTTAGTGTTCGTTCTTTCTCGTTGTATAGATGTTGACTATTTTCTCGTTTAACTGTGATAGAATGGGATGAATTAAATAACAAAGCTCGGAAACTTCTGAGTGGTGTCCCGTTTAAAATATGGTCTCGCTCTTAGAAAACGGGAGTTGTGTCACTTCTAATCCAGCTACTTTCCACCATTCCTATTCCGACGTTGGCCAAATCCTTCCGCAGTAGGCCTCATCCTCGTCTACTATTGAGCCATCTGGTGGCAAGATGGTGTAAGTAATTCCACTCATCTGAAGATGGAGCGAGAGGGAAGTAGGACAACGTCATCTGAATCCCCTTCCTTTCCAAGTTCCCCCTCTTTCTTGTGTTTTTTGTTTTGCGCGACAATCTACTCGCTGTTGCGTGCGCGATACCAACTGAACTGTGGAATTATTGTTTCCGAGAGCGGAAACGGGGTAGCGATGAGGTACTTTGGCAGCAAAAGAAAAAAGGAAAAAAAGAATGATTAAGGGGAATCTGAAAGACGAAAAATGGAAGGCGGAAGGTGGAAGGGAGAACAAGGATGGCGGAAGGTGGAAGGGAAAACGAAGAAAGTGACGTCCCAAAATGCTACTTAGGATCTATGGTTTGTAGAATGACAAAGACTGGAGTAGAGCCAGCTACCTGAATATGAAATATTAGGTCATTTCTGAATTGTTTAGCTCCCACAACACGATAACGCTTTTTTATTTTTATTTATTTTTGTGTGTATGCGCGCGCGCGTGTGTGTATGTGTGTCTGTCTGTGTGTGTGTGTGTGTGTGTGTGTGTGTGTGTGTGTGTGTGTGTGTGTGTGTGTGTGTGTGTGTGTGTGTGTGTGTGTGTGTGTGTGTGTGTGTGTGTGTGTGTGTGTGTGTGTGTGTGTGTGTGTGTGTGTGTGTGGAGCAAGGGCAAGGAATTCTGTTCAGAAGAGGAACAAATTAAGAAAAAAAATGAAGACTCGTATCTCTCAAGCCTGTTCTTGTGCTGATAAATCAATGTGGCACAAAAAAAGTCTTATAACGACATCACTTTGTTGATGGGAGTAACACATTTCTTACTGAATGGCATGTTCCTTCTTTGCTCCGGTTGTTGCCAATTGGCTGTATATAGTTATATATAAATATGTATATATATATATATATATATATATATATATATATATATATATATATATATATAAGATGGGAGGGAGGGTGGAGGGGTGTGGAGTGTTTTCGGGGATGAAATGGGCGGGAATGTTTTTGTGCCTTGTCCTTTTTGGCTACCCCCATGGTAAGGGGGGAAAAACCCTTGGTATATGTATGGTATATGTATGTATGTGTATATATATATATATATATATATATATATATATATATTATTTTTTTTAACCCTGCTAACACCAGAACATTTCGTTCATTTCCGTGGTACAATCCCGGGAGCAAAAGGACAATAGTCTATTTCCGGTAACCCCTTCCGGACACTTTCAGTTTTATACTTGTTATGCTAAATATCTATGTGATGCCTTCTTGGTAGCAAAGGGGTTAATTGTTGTAAATAGTAGCCACTAGATGGGTCTGGGAGACACGATTCCCTAGATGGTCTTCAGCAGTGGAGAAGACACTGAGGAATTGGGGCAGAAACTACCACGTGCAGAAGAAAGAAGTTCGTGAGTTCGAAAGACTCGTTGAAAACTGGAGAATGGCGGGGGGGGGGGGGAGAGATGGAGGGAATTTTTTTAGTTTAAACCTTTTCGATATGAACTTTTTCGATTTTTTCGTCATTAATGATTAAAGATTATTTCATTCAGCTGAGGAGTGGACTTGGGATAAATGGATCCTAATAATTAATATTTATGTTACAAAGGATTATAAAGGTAGAGTATGCCAACAGGAGACTTTTTGGTCCATAACTAGGTCGGATGCGAAAAACATTATAATAATGATAAATAAATAAATAAAGATATAGAAATATAAATAATAATAAATAAAATACATAAATGCATAGGTATAGTTAGATAACAAACACACAGGTAAATAGTAAAGGAAACATTTACTGGGAGTGAAACGTTTATTTCTGACGTTTCGTTCTCTGCCTTTTTCAACGTAGACGAAACGTCGAGCATAAACGTTTCACTCTCAGTCCATGTTTCCTTTGCCGCGTTTAAACACAAATGAATCCTATATGACTCAAGACCCTTCTTTGACCCAAATTCATCCACGGTCTTTGTCGAGACAAAAATGTCACACGAACTCTGAGGGAATTAAGATGAAGAGTCTCGCTTTGGCTCGGAAGCTAAAGAAGACCGGCCGGTTTTCACCCCCCCCCCCAAAAAAAAAAAAAAAACTAAGAGTAGCGGAGGATTTAAAGCAGAGAATGTGAGATTTGGGCTTCAAGGGTGATTTAAGATGGGGGAGAGGATTTCTGTGGGTGGGGGGGGATGACGTGGAGCAGTAAGGCGGGCTTAGTTGAGTAGAGGCCTAGATAAAAGAGAGAGAGAGAGAGAGAGAGAGAGCTAGAGAGAGAGAGAGAAAGAGAGAGAGAGAGAGAGAAAGAAAGAGAGAGAGAGAGAGAGAGAATAGATAGAGAGAAAAAATAGAGAGAGAAAAAGAGAAAGAAAACAGAGAGAGAAAATAGAGAGAGAGAGAAAATAGAGAGGGAAAGAGAAATAGAGAGAGAAAGAGAAAATAGAGAGAAAATAGAGAGGGGAGAGAGAGAGAGGGAGAGAGAGAGAGAGAGAGAGAGAGAGAGAGAGAGAGAGAGAGAGAGAGAGAGAGAGACAGAGAGTGGAAAAAGAGTGGAGTGAGTAGAGGGAGAGGGAGAGAGAGAGAGAGAGAGAGAGAGAGAGAGAGAGAGAGAGAGAGAGAGAGAGAGAGAGAGAGAGAGAGAGTGAGAGAGAGAGAGAGTGAGAGAATAGGGAGAGAATGAGGTCAGTGGCGGAAATGTGAAGGAGAAATCAGAGCGGAGTGTGACTTTGAAGAAGAAGAAGAAGAATGAGTGAGGAGAAACGAAGATGAAGGAAAGGAAAAGGGGAGAAAGGAAGAGGTTGACGGGGAGGAAGAGCTGGAGGAGGAGGAGGAAAAGATTGAGGAAGATGGAGACAGGGTATATTAGGAGCAGTTCGAAGAAAAGAAGGAAGAGTAGGAGGAGGATGGAGGAGAGGAGGATACGGATAAAAAGGAGAAAGAGGAAGATGAGGAGGAAGATGGAGGAGAGGAGGGTATGGATAAAAAAGAGAAAGAGGAATACGAGGAGGAAGATGGAGGAGAGGAGGATATGGATAAAAAAGAGAAAGAGGAGGATGAGGAGGAGAGGGAGATGGGGGAGAGAGGTTGAAAAGGAGGAAGAGGAGGAGAGGGATTGAAAGAGAGAGTGGGAGAGAGAAGAAAAGGGGAGGGAAATGGGAAAGGGAGGAGGAAGAAGAGGAGGGGGGACGAGAGGAAAAGAGGAGGGGGAGGAGGAAGAGTTGGAAGAAGAAAAGGAAAAGGAGATGAGAAGGACAAGGTAACGAAAAAAGAGGAAAAGAAGAGGAGGAGGAGGAGAAAAGGAGGAGGAGAGGAGGAGAAAAGGAGGAGGAGAGGAGGAGAAAAGGAGGAGGAGAGGAGGAGAAGGAGAACAGGAGGAGGAGAAGAGGAGGAGGAGAGGGGGATGAGGAAAGAAGGAGGAGGATAGGAGGAGAAAAAGGAGGAAGAGGAGAAAGAGAGGAAGAGGAGAGGAAGAGGAGGAGAGGGGAAGGAAGAGAGGAGAATGGAGAGAGGAGAATGAAGAGGAGTAGAAAGGAGGAGAGGAGGAGGAGGAGAAGAGGAGGAGGAGAGGGGGATGAGGAAAGGAGGAGGAGGAGAAAAAGGAGGAAGAGGAGAAAGAGAGGAAGAGGAGGAGGAGAAGAGGAGAAGGAAGAGAGGAGAATGGAGAGAGGAGAATGAAGAGAGGAGAATGAAGAGGAGTAGAAAGAGGAGAAGGAGGAGAGAACGAGAGAAGATGAAGGATTAAGAGGAGGAGGAAATAGATGAGGAAGGGGAGACGGGGAAAGAGGAAGAGAAAGGAGAGGAGAGAAGATGGAGTAAGAGGAGGAGGAAATAGAGGAGGAAGAGGAGACGGGGAAAGAAGAAGATAAAGTGGTAACTGAGGTGGATAAGGATTAGGAATAGGAGGTAAAGGAAGAAGAGATGATAATGAGAACAACAGTGAAGGAGTCGGCCTGTGGGGGGGCGGAAGAGGAACCTTGGAATGATGTGATAAAAGGATTTGGATGAAGAAACGCCGTGGCGGGAAGGTCAGTTGCGTGAAATGGGGCGATGTAGAGAAAACGGGATAAAGGCGAAAGAAAATGAAAGAAAACGAAGAGGAAGAAGTAGAGGAGGAGGAGGGCGAGAAGGAAGAGGAAGAGGAGGAGGAGTTATGAGAAGAAGAAGAGGAAGAGAAATGGTGGTGCTGGAGGAGGAGGAGGGAAAGTAAAAGGAAGAGGAAGAAGTAGAGGAGGAGGAGAAAAGTAGAAGGACGATTAGGTGAGAGAGGAAGAGGAAGGGGCTGAAAGGTGAAGAGGTTGTAAGAGGCGAAAGAATTGGGGGGAGAAGAGGTGGTTGTGGAGGAGGAGGAGGAGGAGGAGGAGGAAGAGGAAGAGGGAAAGAGGTGGTGGTGGTGGTGGTGGAGGGGGAGGAGGAGGAGGAGAAGGAAGAAGAGGAGGAAGAGGGGGAAGAGGTGGTGGTGGTGGTGGAGGAAGAGGATGAAGAAGAAGACGGGGGAGGAGGGGGAGGAAGAGGGGGAGGGGGAGGAAGAGGGGGAGGAGGAGGAGGAGGAGGAGAGGTAGGAAACGGCAACAATATCTGTTCCGATAACAAGAATTTCCTGATCCCTGGCTTCAGAAAGGCGGAAGATATGGGTGGAAGGGGTATGGAGGGCAGAGGTGGAAGGGCGGAGGGACGTCGAGTGGGAGAGGGTGGAAGATAAATAGGGACTTAGATAGGAGGATGAAAGAGATGTGGCTCGCAGAAGGGAAGAGGAGACAGATAGGGACTAAGATAGGAAGCAAAGGAAACAGACAAATGGTACGGAGGGAGAGGGAGGGAGGGAAGGGGAGGTAGAGAAGGAAAGAATGGGACAAATGAAATAGAAGAGGTATAAGGGAGGGTAACATGTAGGAGGGGGGAAAGGAGTTTAAGGTGGGAGGAGAGGGGGTGAAAGGGGGAGAAATGATTAGGGGGAGATGGAGAAAGGGAAAAGGAGGGGGAGTCTATGGGAGTGAAGTAGGGGAGGAGGAAGGGAGAGAGGGAGTATGGAGAAGAGAGAGAAAGAAAGAGGAAGAAAGAGAGAAAGAGAGAGAGGAATGAAGAGTGAGTGAGAGAAAGGGGAGGGAGGGAAGAGGAATGAAAAGTGGGGAAAGGAACGAAAGGGAGGAAAGGGGACAAGGGGGAGGGAAGGCAAGGGGAATAGAAGAGCTGGGGAGAGGAGAGAGCGTTTTGCGAGTGAATATGAATGAAAAGGAGGGAGGGAGAGAGTGAGGGAGGAAGAGAGAGAGAGGGAGGAAGAGAGAGGGAGGAAGAGAGAGAGAGAGAGGGAGGAAGAGAGAGAGGGAGGAAGAGAGAGAGGGAGGAAGAGAGAGAGGGAGGAAGAGAGAGAGGGAGGAAGAGAGAGAGGGAGGAAGAGAGAAAGAGGGAGGAAGAGAGTAGGGAAGAAGAGAGAGAGAGAGAGGGAGGAAGAGAGAGAGGGAGGAAGAGAGAGAGGGAGGAAGAGAGAGACGGGGAGGGAGGAAGAGAGAGACGGGGAGGGAGGAAGAGAGAGACGGGGAGGGAGGAAGAGAGAGACGGGGAGGGAGGAAGAGAGAGACGGGGAGGGAGGAAGAGAGAGACGGGGAGGGAGGAAGAGAGAGACGGGGAGGGAGGAAGAGAGAGACGGAGGAAGAGAGGGACGGAGGAAGAGAGAGAGAGAGAGAGAGAGAGAGAGAGAGAGAGAGAGAGAGAGAGAGAGAGAGAGAGAGAGAGAGAGAGAGAGAGGAAGAGAGAGAGAGAGGAAGAGAGAGAGGAGGAAGAGGGAGAGAGGGAGGAAGAGAGAGAGAGGGAGGAAGAGAGAGAGGGAGGAAGAAAGAGAGGGTGGAAGAGAGAAAGGGAGGAAGAGAGAGAGAGAGAAAGGGAGGAAGAGAGAGAATGAGAGGAAGAGAGAGAGGAAGAGAGAGAGGGAGGAAGAGAGAGAGGGAGAAAGAGAGAGAGGGAGGGAGGAAGAGAGGGAGGAAGAGAGAGAGGGAGGAAGAGAGAGAGGGAGGAAGAGAGGGAGGGAGGAAGAGGAAGAGGGAGGAAGAGAGAGAGAGGGAGGAAGAGGAAGAGGGAGGAAGAGAGAGAGAGGGAGGAAGAGAGAGAGAGGGAGGAAGAGAGAGAGGGAGGAAGAGAGGTGAGAAACGTGAGGAAGGACACGGAAGGAGGGGAGGTCGAGGGAAGCGCGCAGGCCCATGATATCGAAACCATGCGAGTATAATTACCAATCTCATCCTCGTTCGGGTGTCGTTTATGAACTCTCGCTGGCTAATTCCTCTCAGAATCAATTTAGGCGGATCTCCTTGTTTGACAACAGCCGGACCTGCCTGAGACGGTGACAAACGACCTCTACCATCGGGGGTGGGATGTCATATGGATAAGTGAAACCGTCAAACATAAGTCAGAACAAAACAGTAAATGACCCGTCCTTCCCAGTTATAGAAAGGTTAATAATAGTGATTAATTTACTGACTATAAGCCCGGTGCTCTACAGTAGATCTATCCAGGAAGAAACGTTGGAATAATTGACTGTTTTATTGACGTTGGTGTACTTCTGTCACTGTGTTGTAGTCACTGTTTGCTAGGTCTACTTATGTGAAAAAAGTGGAGAAAAGATAATTAAAGATATATGACGGCAAGAACGGTTTCAGACGTACATGATCATCTCAAAATACGATTTGATTTATATGGGCTTTGAAAAAAAATCACATTGTTAGCACAAAAAACTAGACTAAAATTACCATGGAATATAAGGTAATTTACTAAGCCAGATTAGAAGATGGTTGAATAATCATAAACAGTGATTGTGTTCTGAATGGTAAAATTTCAACTGGAAAGACGTTGTGAGTGGAGTTCCTCAGGTATCTGTTCAAGGGCCTCTTCTTTTCATAGCATATATCTATGACACTGACTGTGGACCTCTTCTGTCTCCTAATTCACTGATGATACTAAGCTGTGCAGAATGACAGTCGACCACATTAATCAACTGAATACTCAAAGAAAGTTAGACAAATTTGAGGAACGGCTAAAAAGCAGCTAAAAAGTATGTAAATTTGTACAAGTAGGTGAAAATGATACTCAATATGAATACAAGTTCTCTGAACATACTTTAACTAAAGTGGAAAATAAAGCGATCTTGTAATTATTAGTAACGATCTATTAAAAATAGCAGGCCCATGATATCTATGTCAGAGAAAGCAAATGGGATACTGGGACCGATATCATGATCTATGTATATCATTGGTCCGTCCACACTTGGAATGTACAATTTCCGTTCGTATGATCTTCTGATATCATTAAAGATATCCATTGCGAAATCTAAGGAACAAGGTATATAAAACAACTTCAAACACTTGGACCTATCCTATCTAGAAACCGGAAATTTAGGATGAACTATGCAAATCTATAACATTTCAAAAGGAACTAATAACATTAGAACTGAAAAAAATCACATTAGATTCTAACTGAACTAGAAATAATGTTCTCAAACCGTCTGGATAGAGATTTAACCTAGAACTAAATACCATAATGTTGCCAACCGCGTCGTTTATGAATGGAATAAGCTTTGACAGGGACAAGTGAACAAAATACAATCCGAAGTTTTAAACTTTACTTGGATAAACACGTAAGCAAAAAATATATTTCTTTTATCCGACCTCGCTATGGTTTTCTGTCAGCGTGCTCTATCACTACATCTCGTTGTAATAGAGGTAAGACAAACGGCAGGTAGGGACTTTTAGACGTCTGTCTCTCAGGACACGTGTGAGCTTGTGTTGTTGATCCCACGGGTATTGCTCATGGACCCTTGGACCGCTATATCCCTGGAACCTCCAGTCCATCTTACCCTCATCATTTCCTTCCTCGAAAGAACTTGATATTGCTTTTCCTCTACTTTCACCCCTCTTCTTTCTCCTCCTCTTTCCTACCTTCTCCCTCCTCCTCTTCCTTCTCTTCCTCTTCTCCTTCCGCTTCCTCCTCTTTCGACTCCTCTTCCTCTTCTCCTTCTTCCCCTTCCTCCTCCTCGTTTGACATAGAGACTGACATTACAGACCCCAGTCTCTTGAAACAAAATCCTGAACACCTCGCTATCTTCTCTTCCTCTTGCTCTTCTCCTCGCTATTCTCCTTCCCGTCCATCTCCTCCTTATTTTTTCCTTCTCATTTCTTTCCCAATCCTATTCCAACTCCTCTCCTCACCCCTTCACTTCCTCCTCCTCTCTGTCGTCCTCCTATTCCTCTCCTTCTCCTCTTCCTTTATCCTTTCTCCCCTCCTCCCCTTCCCGCTCCATGTTTTCCTCCAACCCTTCTTTTCCTCTTCTTACAATCCTCCTCCTCCCATCCTTCACCTCTTTTTTTCCTTTCCCTCCTACTCCTCCTCTTCCTTGCCCTCTTCCTCTTTCTCATTCTGTTTCTCCTCCTCTCCCCCCTCCTCCTCCTCCTCCTCCTCCTTTTTGTCCTTCTCTTTCTCCTCTTCCTCCCGTTTCTCTTCTTCTTTTTTCCCGAGTGGGTACGACACTGCAGCCCCGAGAGTCTCCTGAAGCTAAGTCGGCCAAAGTCGTGCAGAAGAGGATCCTCCTTCAGAAAGAAAGGAACCTTTTTCAGGTGGTTCGTGTCCTTCCATTCGAGTCCCTCCTCCATGGATGTCTTGATTTTATTACAACATATATATATAATTATATATATATATTTATATATATACATATATATGTATATATATATTCTAACCAGAACATGGATACGTGTATTCACTTATGCAAAGTAGACTACTGAGGATGTAATATACGAAAGCGCTCTGCTTCGTTAGTTTATTTTTTCCAAGTGGTCTACTTTGCATATATATACATATATATTTATATATATATATATATATATATATATATGTTATATATATACATATACATATATATATACATTTATATATATATATGTATATATACATATTCTTTTCGTAGGGGCATTTGGATCAGTTTTGTTCTTTCTTCTATTCCTAATGGTTATCATTGACTGCCGCTTGTGCAAGCTCCGGTGACTTCTCTGGTCGCAGCTAGATGCATCTTGGTGTGTACATCAATGACCTCACGTTCTGTTAAGACTGTTCCTTCGTGGGATTTCCATTCGACACAGTGTTCGTGAAACATATCTGGTTTACCATTTCGTGGTTTTGTTCATAAAGATTACATTCTAGCTGCCACTCTGCAATTTTATTCAACTGATGGAACACGACTCTTGGATAGTATTGACGCTTCAAATTGAGAGCAAGCTCACAGGGGAAAAATATATAATTATTCATAATATGTCGAAGTATGTTACTGCATCTGACCCAGGGCAGTGGGCGAGATGCAGGGATGACCCGTCATCCAGGAGGAGCCAAGAAAAGAGGGAGGGACAGGGGTGGAGGGGGTGGAGTGTGTGGGGATGGAAT
>NC_134809.1:22228464-22235964 GCF_046742065.1 Oratosquilla oratoria | reverse complement strand
AGCCTGCAGATAGACTAATGTAGGATTTTGTTCCCTCTCTCATGTTAGTTACACAAATCAGGAACACTACTGGTGACAATACCGACACTTATGAGACCCTATTAGCTTTTTTCTTTTATCTTAGCATTCTGTTCTTCAATACTATTTTAACGTATCAGTATGGAAGTCTCTCATCTATCTCAAAAGACATCCTTTACGCGTAAATCCTCCAATAGATTCCAGTTTCGACAATAATCGTTTGTATAGTGCATATGAAGGACTTTCTTTTATCCACACAGTGCATCCACTTATCTCCCTTTTACAGTGCATCTTTTGCCATTGAACAAGTCAATAACAGATCCCATACATATTATCTTACTTTCCTTAATACATTTCTTTCCAGTTTGTAAATATCTAATCCATCTATCTTTTACAATTCTCTCAAACAATTTAACTATCATGCAGGTCAGTCACTGGTTTGTAACTTTGGGATTTCTATTTACTTACTTACGAATATTTTGAGAAGCTCTGCCAAGGAATTCGAACCCTGACCTGTGCGTACATAATCACGAAGTCAAGGCGCTAGCGACTTCGTGATTATGTACGCAGAGGTCAGGGTTCGAATCCCTTGGCAGAGCTTCTAAAAATGTTCGATCTGTCTTTAAAACACACATTACTTCCTTATTCTAGTTTCGTTTCTGTGTATACTATCCTGTCCTTGTGTCATCTTTTCTGTAACCATTTTGTTAGTTACTGATCTAAAACTTTCTAAGTAAACGCTTATTTTTTTTTTCTAAGATTACTCTTCTCTCTGGCTTTAGTCAAATTTTCTCCCTTTTTTTTTTTCTTTCCCATTCATATCTTTCCTTTTCAAAATATTCTGAAACTTTTTCATATTTGTAAGTTTTTATATCGAATTGATATCTTGTTTACTATGGCATGTGATCTGATCTTAAATTTTATCTACCGTGTCCCACTCTTTAAAATGTATCTAAACTAACCACGTCATCTATTTCATACTGTGTATTGGGGCTACTTCCCACATTTTATTTATAATATCACGCTTCCATCTAGTTGGCTGAGTGGGTTAAGGCGTCATTACTTGCGGTGAAGGTCGAGTATATGGTGGTTCGAACCCTGCCACCGGCGAAGCTGAACCAAAGGCATGGTTTGTTAAATTCCACGCTACAAAGTTTTCTGTGAGGGGCGCAGTCCTACCCCTCCGATAGGGGGGAGTTTGTGATGTTAAACTATCATCATCCATCTTGTCACGCTTGAACTAATGAAGTCCTTTTTCCAGCCTAAGGCAGTAAGCATCTCCCAATTCTTTAGTATCTTTACCACATTTTCCTTTTTTTTTTTTTAGGATCTTTCTCGATTTAATTTTTTCCATTTGTTGAATACTTCTTCGTCTCCTTTCTTCCTCCCATTTTTTTTTATTTGTATGACCTTACCTCTTTTACGTTCTCGCTTATATTCTAAATCAACCTTATCCTCTTCACATTTTTTTTCTATTTTCTAATTTGGTAAATTCATCTTTCTCTTTAGCATTAAGTGCAATCGCTTTATTTAATAGTCAGATTCCTGATCAAAACATTATGGCCATAACATCCTCACATCAACTCATATATTGCCAATGTCCTGAGATAAATTCTTGATTTCTTATAGACCAGGTCCTTTCAATCTCGTCTTATTTGTTTCATTTTCATCATACGTAATTATTTTATCAAGCTTTTCTTGAAAATAATCAAAACATTCAAAATACCTCATGAGTTCTCCCAGCACAATTGGCACATTATGATTTGGTTTTGATATAAGGATTACAAAGGATTACAAAGGCGGAGCATGCCGATAGGAGACCTTTAGGTCCATAACTAGGTCGGATGTGAAAAAAAATTAATAATGATAAATAAATTATTAAATAAATAAATAAATAAAATATATGATAATATGAAGAATAATAAATAAAATAAATAGTAATGAATAAAATCAATATTTGCAATAATTTGATTCCTACATGTTTACAGTTAACTATTACCCACACAGTTGATGACTAATCAAATCCAAGATGTCGATTACTTAATTATTTTTTAGATTATGGTAGACTTTTTTTCACAAGTTCTATGGATTCCACAATTATCCAAGAATAATAAAAAATGTAGTAAATGTAAAAATTAATTATTTTTCTGCGTAATTAAAAATGAAGATTAAAAAAATATTGATTTCCACTTGATGCAAGACAACATACAATTTCCTAACTGTGGTTGCCTAATGTTGTCTATGCGTAATCTATGAGCAGGACAAATGGACTATCTCATTTCATTGTAAATGATGGGAGGCATTTCTCATGGCTTTATCCAACCAGATCTTACTCAAAAGTCGCCAATTTTTGGAACATCAACTTCGACATCAACGTCTGGCGTCTGTTGATGAAATCGCTCATGCTATTCGTATTGACTCGATTGTCCGCGTCGATATCTGATGACGACGACGTTATGAGCTATCATCAGGGCAAAATTGTCTTGAGAAACGTAATGCAAAACGTACGCTAGACTTGATCGAATTATTTCCTCGTTGTCTTTCTCGTCTAAATAGGAAACACCCTAGGCTTGTTAACACAGGAGAGAGGTTAGATTTTTCCTGGAATTGTACTTTGATACGATAAAAATTAGGAATAGGATAGTGTCGTGTTTGTTATGGGAAAGATGTTCATAAAGGAACCTGCTATCAGCGCAATATTGAATTATACGTAAGGCGTCTTGTAAGAAAATGTATCTTGAGGTAAGGAAGGAAAGGAAGAATGGAGTGGTTAAAGGAAGGAAAGAAGAAGAAAACGGAGGAGTGGGGTAAGAAAAGAGGAAAACGGGAAAGTTGGGCAAGAAAGAAGAGTGAATATAAGAAAATGAAAAGAGGAAGAAAGAAGGATAGATATTAGTAATGAAGAAGGAGAAAGAAAGGAAAGAAAGAGGGAAAGGAAAGGAAAGAAGTAAGGATGTAAGGATGGAAAGAAGGAAGGAAGAAAGGAAGGAAAAGAAGAAAAAATAAGGAAGGAAGTAAAAGAAAAGGGAAGAAGTAAGAAGAAAGGAAGAAAATAAGGAAGGAAGGGAGGAAAGAAGGAAAAAAAGGTAGGAAGGAAGAAAAGAAGGAAGGAAAGAAGGAAGGAAGGGAGGAAAGGAAAAAGGAAGAAGTAAGGAAGGAAAGAAGGAAGGAAGGAAAGGAAAAAAGGAAGAAGTAAAGAAGGAAGGAAAGGAAAAGGGAAGAAGTAAGGAAGGAAGAAAGGAAAAGAAAAGGAAAAGTAAGGAAGGAAAAGAAAATGGAAGAAGGAAGGAAGGAAGGAAAAGAAAATGGAAGAAGGAAGGAAGAAAAGAAGGAAGGAAGTAAGGAAAGAGGGAAGGAAGTAAGGAAAGAAGAAGGGAAGGAAGGAATGGAGTGTTGCACCAGGAAAACAGTGACGTCCCGCCATTACCACGCCCGTGCTGCACCTGCGTTCTAGAAGCTTAGTCTATCTTAATCATAGGATTAAACCGAATCGTTTTCGTAATTAGATGATTACCTGATATATCTCCAGCTCAGGTCGCTCTAGGACGAGGCTGACCGGGTCCAGTGATTCCAATAAGATGTAAGACAACAGGTTCTGTTTTTTTTTTATCCCCCCCCCCCAAAAAAAAAAATATATATATATATATGATATAACATATTACCCACACATTATTCCAACTTGGGCGAGAGCTGAGTACACAAGCGAGCTACAAAAAAGACTGAAGTCTGACCTAAGAGTCTTCGAGTAATTTTCGAATAAAAATTTGGATTGTCTTCGAGTAATTTTTTAATCAAATTTTTGGATTACTTGAAAGACCTCGTGCATCAACGCTCTGAGGGGTATAACAGTCATAGAAGAAAATGTCAGAGCGGTGATGCTGCACAGGTACTTCGAGTATAAACCTCAAATTTCGATCCAAAAATTTCTTGAAGATCCTCTAGAGTTAGCCACAGGCTATAGCTCATTGGTTCTGCACACCGTAGAATGTCTCATTGTGCTAGCGGGTTTATTTTGGACTATGTCTGCCTGATTCGGTTTCCGTACAGTCGGTGGGAGCCTTTGCTGCTTCTTATTCAACCCGCTGTTCCTAGACTGTCTAAGTGAATGATATCGTCAGTTGTAAAACAGAACGCTCATTTAGTGTGCCCACAGCAGAATGTCTCATTGTGCTACCGGGTTTATTTTAGATTACGTCTGCCTGATTCGGTTTCCGTACAGTCGATGGGAGCCTTTGCTGCTTCTTATTCAACCCGCTGTTCCTAGAGTGTCTAAGTGAATTATATGGTCAGTTGTGAGAGAGAACGCTGTTTTAGTGTGTCAACAAGTGAAAGTGGTTTATTAGGGGCCTTGAGAACAACCTTGAACTAATTTAAGTCATCGTTCGACATCAGAAATGAAATCTATGCAAACAATTATTTGGGTTAAATTAGTCTGTTTACCACTTATCCCTCCATTTCAGTGACATTCCACAGTTACAGGAAATCACCTATTGACAACCAGAACAAAATATTTGGAGTACGTTATCATAGTGAGAGGATTAACGGAGATTAGTTTAAATCCCTCCGTTTGGCGTTTGGTAGGATAGAATATATAGAACACATCAGAGGAGCAAAGGGATTAATTTCTGGAAGAAAAACGTTATCTTCTTATAATATTTTTTCCAATAAATATTCCCTTTATTCCATCTTTGTCCCTTTCTTTCTTGTCTTCATCTTTTTCTTCTTCTTCCTTACATCCTTCATATCTTCTCCCCTTTGGCTAAGCACCCGTTTTTATATCGCATTTCTCTGAATTGTTTTCAGATATTTCTTCAGCCTTGGTTATTTTTTCCATTTCGTTTTTCGTTTAGATGCATTTATTATTTCATAATTCCTGGATATATGAACCTCCAACAACGTTCCAGTCTCGCAAGTGCGAAGACTCCGACTCTTTGCCTCTTAGTAACACATTCTTAAGTGAAGTTACCAACCTTCATTCAAGCTTTAGGATTGCAGAACCTATGGATTCTGTCATCGTGAGAGAACCTGGGCAGGATTTGGATTAGTTTAGGGTTTAAGTCCTTCCAGTTTACCATGTTAAGTGACTATAACTAATGGGTGGTTAAATGAAAAGAGCCTCTGTCCGTTTCCAGGTTTTCCATATTTCCAGCCACCAAAACACGTTCGTCAGATGAGGGGGTGGGGGAGGGGTGGGGGGGAGGTGGGAGAGGGGTGGAGTGAGCACAGACATCGCCACAAGTTACGTTAGATGAAGGAGGTATCCGTTCATCCACAAGATCCTATAAATAACACCTGCTGGCTACTCCAGCATTAGAAAAAGATAGTATCGTCACTCCAATGGAACACTATCTCCTGTGTTGTGTATAAACTGTTCAGGATCATTTGCAAGGTTGAAGTCCAAGTTGATATCAAGCTCAGCAACCCAAGAGGAAACACCTGCTGGTTGCTCCAGCATTAGAAAAAGATAGTATCGTCACTCCAATGGAACACTATCTCCTGTGTCCGTGTATAAACTGTTCAGACCATTTGCAAGATTGAGATCCAAGGGAGTATCAAGCTCCGCAACCCAAGAAGAAAGAAGTCTACCCAAACAGGGCGAGTACAGATATGTGTCCTTTAACAATGATAGATCCCCTCACAGAAACCTCTTTTTTTCAGAAGAATGGGGAGAGGAGGATAAAGTTAATTAGGACCTTTTTATCATTGCTCGATTTTGAAGCTAGTAAAAGGAAATATTAATCACTTTGTCCTGAAGTTATATGTTCTTACTGTAGGAATGTGTCTGGAAGTTGTTAGCTGGAATTAGCTGGAAAGATTTTCCGACTGCTCGATACTATCCTCTCTTACAAAGAAACACGCACACGCAAACACACAAGCAAACACACACGCGCGCACACACACACACACACACATACATACACACACACACACACACACACACACACACACACACACACACACACACACACACACACACACACACACACACACACACACACACACACACACACACACACACACACACACACACACACACACACACACGGCTCGGTGGCGGATTGGTAAAGCACTGGCCTCACAAGCCAGAGAACCGGGGTTCGATTCCCCGGTCGGGCGGAGATAAGTTGGGTTTGTCTCCTTTCACGTGTAGCCCCTGTTCACCTAGCAGCGAGTAGGTACGGGACGTTAGTCAAGGAGTTGTGACCTTGCTGTTCCGGTGTGTGGTGTGTGAGTGGTCTCAGACCTACCCAGAGATCGGCTAATAAGGAACTCTGAGCTCACTGCCGTAGGGTGGTGTCTGGCTGTCTCGACAGAGACTGCAGCAGATCCGAGGTGAATACACACACACACACACACACACACACACACACACACACACACACACACACACACACACACACACACACAAACACGCACACACACACGCATACACAAACGCACATGGATACACACATGGACCATATCTGAACTCTCACCTCACATAAGAGCTAACACGTGACCCAAGACTATGGTGAATCACAGACAGGAAGACTGACTCGCTCACTTTAATTGGCCCATTTTCAGCTTCAAGTTCACCACCTACTTCCTTGTCCTAGTTCCGCAGACGTTTCTCTTCTTCCTCCTCCCCATCTCCTCCTCTCCTCCTCTCCTCCCCCTCTTCCCCCTCCTGCCCCTCCTCCTCCTCCTTCTCCTCCTCCTCCCCTCTTCACCCTACTGCCCCTCCTCCTCCTCCTCCTCCTCCTCCTCCTCCTCCTCCTCCTCCTCCTCCTCCTCCTCCTCCTTTTCCTTCTTGTCCCAGTCCTCCTCTCATTTCTGCTCCTTGCCCTTCGTCTTTTCAAAATTTATCTTTTCTTTTCATTCGTTTTCAGTCTGTTCTTTCTCTTTTCGTTCAATCTCCTATTCTTCTTTACCATAACCTACTCCTCTTCATCTTTAATCTCTTTATATTTGTCTTTCCTTTTCAAAATCCCTCATTATTAGTCTTCAACAGTACACGATCAAAGACGTTCATACTAATTATAACCAATAAAACTTTATACATAGTGGCACGCTATAAAAACATTTTCATATTAATACACAATTTTTACTTCAGAGTTAAACAAAGGGTAAATTGGGGTCACAATTAATCCATTCCCGACAGTCGTTCCATAAGTTGAATAAAATCATCTGGTGATGGCCAGAATAACGCTTAACACAATATATTTTGAGATAATGAAGTTCATTTCCCATTTCATCGACTATACGAACAATTTGTTAAGATCTTGCAGTATCCCTGCGTCTTTCCCTGGCATAGTTTGACGTCCTATTTTAGTATTGTCCACAAACTTACTAACATCATTAATAACCTCATTGTCCAAGTCGTTGATATACATAATAAACAATAACGGAGCCAAAACCGAGCCCTGAGGAACTCCCCTATTTCGATTTTACACCGTTAATTATGGCCCACTGCTGTCTGTCACTCATCCATGCTTTGATCCA
>NC_134809.1:22215964-22223464 GCF_046742065.1 Oratosquilla oratoria | reverse complement strand
GAGGACCCAAAAAAAAAAGACTTTGAGCGGAGGCTCCTGAGGACACAAACAGAAGAAGACTTTGAGCAGAGGCTCCTCAGGACACAAACAGAAGAAGACATTGAGCGGAGGCTCCTGGGGACACAAACAGAAGAAAACTTTGAGCGGAGGCTCCTGGGGACACAAACAGAAGAAGACGTTCAGCAGGGGCTGCTGGAGATACAAACGAGTAATAGGAGAACCAATTAAGAGTAGAAATGTTAGGGAGAAAGGGTCGTGGTTTGGGGAAGTCGACAATCAAAGAAAATCGTTTGTCAGGGGAGGGGGAACGAGTCAGCAAAAATATGCGAGTCAAGAGAAACTATAAGTTAAATATAACCGTGAGTCGGGTGATATCGAGAGTCAGTTAAAATTGTGAGCCAGGAGAAATTAGGAGTCAGGAGGAAGTGCCAGAAGGAGAAATTGTGGAGGAGAAAGTGAGTCAGGGAAGGTCGCGAGTTTCGCAAAGAACCAAGACGAAAGGTAAGAGGGTAAATGAGACGAGGGGAATTAGGGGAAACATACAAGTCAAGGGAACTGGAAAAAGGAAAAAATATAATTTGAAACAAATAAAAGTAAATAAAAACAATACAAGTATATATATACGTACATACATACATACATACAAACATACATACATATATATATATATATATATATATATATATATATATATATATATATATATATATATCTTTTTTCATTCGTTATAGTTTGGCTTGCGCGAGTTTGTTAGAATGTCCTACAGAATCTCATCCTACACAGAACTCCTCTTTACACTACTCATAAATTGTCTTTATTTCAATAATCCCTTTCCCTGCCCCAAAACCGACCCTTTCGGGCACACTATCTCACCTCCCTTCGAAATTGTAAAATTTCTCATAAATTTCAAATTGATTTTTTATACCTCTGCATACAATACTTTGGGCCGTTAATCCAGTACATGGGGGGGAGGGGGGATCTTGTGTCCTTTCCAGTTGGAAGGAAGACATGCCTGGACGGAATCGACGCACGCTTGGACAAGTGGATAATACGCTCTGATAAACAAGAGTACCAGGTATACGAAAAACACAGCCGGTGACCATCCCCGACATACTTGGAAACAGGTTCACCATTTCAGAACTATGGGGTATAAAATAGGCATAATAAAAGCTATAGAGTATGCCATGCGATCTTTTCATCGTGCACTTTTTTTTTCTTTTTTTTTTTTTTGAAAGACAAAATTATTTCATTTAGCTGAGGTGCCTCAGTGTCTCACCCTCCCGCTCTGACTTTCAACTGAATAGAATAGCTTACATACATACATACATATATACATACATACATACATATATACATACATACATACGTATAAACATTCATGGATACATACATATATGCATACATACATACATATATGCATACATGCATACATACATATATGCATACATGCATACATACATACATGCATACATACATACACACATACATACATACATACATACATACATACATACATACATACATAGAGAAAAAAATCCCTTCTAGCAGTCACAGGTAATATTCTATGGCATAGTCTCCCTCTATCATTTTCATTTCAGCTGACCTTGGTATAGTTGAAGACCTCAGCTGATTCTCTCTCTCTCCCTCCCTCCCTCTCTCTCTCTCTCTCTCTCTCTCTCTCTCTCTCTCTCTCTCTCTCTCTCTCTCTCTCTCTCTCTATCTCTCTCTCTCTCTCTCTCTCTCTCTCTCTCTCTCCCTCCATCTCTCTCGCTCTCTCTCTCTTCTCTCTCTCTCTCTCTCTCTCTCTCTCTCTCTCTCTCTCTCTCTCTCTCTCTCTTCTCTCTCTCCCACCATCTCTCTCGCTCTCTCTCTCTCGCTCTCTCTCTCTCTCTCTCTCTCTCTCTCTCTCTCTCTCTCTCTCTCTCTCTCTCTCTCTCTCTCTCTCTCTCTCCTCTCTCTCCTCCCTTCCTCCCCCTCTCTCTCCTTTTTCTTCCTCACTCCTACACGCAGGATTAGTCTGACCACATCTTTCACCCGCCAGCAAAGTGTAATCCCTCATGGGCTTTCCCCCAAGGTAATGTCAGGTGCTTTTAATGAGTTTGCAGGGATGTGTCTGTGTGTGTAGGAGGGGGAGGGGCAAGATTCTGGACAAAACGGTATAATTCACCATGGTCTTGGAATATGAAATGGATTAATGGTCAACACAGGACTCATACTGTGTGTGTGTGTGTGTGTGTGTGTGTGTGTGTGTGTGTGTGTGTGTGTGTGTGTGTGTGTGTGTGTGTGTGTGTGTGTGTGTGTGTGTGTGTGTGTGTGTATTTCTCCACTTGGTCTTTGGATCACGTGTTGGACTCGTGATCGACAGCTATTTCCCTCCCGGAAGAGAGCTCAGAGCTCGTATGACCGATCTATGGGTAATGCTATGACCTTCACACACACACACACACACCCAACTCCCCGCCCACGAGAGTCAGAGTAACGACCCGAAGCACAGCGATACCGAAATAATTTCGGCCCTGGGCAGGATTTGTGTGTGTGTGTGTGTGTGTGTGTGTGTGTGTGTGTGTGTGTGTGTGTGTGTGTGTGTGTGTGTGTGTGTGTGTGTGTGTGTGTGTGTGTGTGTGTGTGTGTTTCTGCTTGCATTCTTGTATACATACTATGTTCTGGGGACATCTCATAACATTGACCGGAGTCTATGAAATTTAGTCTTATCCGGATATTTCAAACTTCTTCAAAAGTCTCCTCCCACTTTCCTGTCTCACCCTTCCTCTTCTCTTTCTCTTTTGGTTCTTTTCCAACCCTTTCATAATAATTGTCATCATCATCATCATCATCATCATCGTCACTGTCATCATCATCATCATCATCGTCGTCGCATCATCATCATCATTATCAATATCATCATCATCATTATCATCGTCGTCGTCATCGTCATCATCATCATCATCATCATCATCGTCATCGTCATCGTCATCATCATCATCATCATCATCATCATCATCATCATCATCATCATCATCATCATCATCATCATCATCATCATCATCATCATCATCATCATCATCATCATCGCCATCATCATCGCCACCATCATCATCACCATCACCACCACCATCACCATCATCACCATCACCACCACCACCATCATCATCACCATCACCACCATCACCATCATCACCATCACCATCATTGCCACAATCATCGTCAACGTCACTATCAGCATTACGAATGCTGAACCCAAAACTCGTACAAGAATCAAAAGGAATTATTAAATTTACAGTAATGCAGAACGACATGGAACTGCAAAACGAAGAAACAGAAGAAAAAACAAAAAACAAAAACAAAACAAGAAACGGAAAGGTTTATAAAGAGACGATAACGAAGGAAAAATGAGAAATACAGTGACGCGTGCATCCTCGGTTATATTTTCTCAAGGGAAGAACAAATATCCTACAGTTAAATCTGAGAAATTTCTTTGCCGGCGAAGTAACAAAGCGTCCAAAGGGTAATGAACAAAGACACAGAAACTTTGTGTTGTTATATTGCCCAACACACGGAGATATAAGAAAGTAGAAAAGAAATTTACAGAAACCGCTTGTCCTTGGGAAATACAAATCGAGGCAAGAGGGGAAAGGAAGAAATAAAATCTCGCAGTGGATACCAGTGTATCTTTAACTGGTGCGTGTAAAAACAAATGGAAATAGGAACTCAGAAAAAATATATATATACAATTATACATTTATCAACCACAATTCACTTTAATTGTAAGCCATCAACATTGAGAAACTCGAGGAGGCATGCCTGCAGAAATTGAAACGTGGTACAGCCAAGTACTCGAAGCTGCGCTAGCACGTGACAAGTAATAGTGACTTAAAGAAAATATATATATATATATATACATGTATGTATATATATATGTATATATATATATACATATATATATATATATATATATATACATATATGTATATGAAAAAATAAACTAATAGAATAAAATAAACAAATAAAAAATAGAATAGAATAAAATAAAATAATAAAATAAAATAAAATAAAATACGTCACCCTGTTGAATTTGTCAATACCGTTCGGGATGTAGGACCACAATTTGTTTTTACCATATACTCTTATCGACTTCACTTACACCCTTAGCCCATTTTATTCACTAGTTCATCTATCTCATACCTCAGAGTCAATCTTTGAGTGGTTTATTTCAGACATCAACAACTCCTATGAAAGATAAAATTCTTTAAGTCTAATCTATAAATAGTCATATAGTTTTCGGTTGTGACCTGTTGTCCCACTGTTCACTTCTAGTATGAAGAGCTTTCCTGTATCTAGGTCGTGTAAACCCTGACAACGCTGAAGATTTTATCCCTGTGTCTCATATCCACTGTCAAAATCACTGTCATCGTCATAAACTTCGTTATCGTCATTGCCATCCTCATTATCATTTTGGTTATAATCGTCAATGAATTAGTCATTTAGCGAGCAATATATGTACGGAATGTTTTTGATAGTGACAGAGATTAAAATGTGTGAATCTTTCGAAGCCCTGCGAAGGGATTCGAACCGTGACCTGTGCGTGCATAATAACGAAGCAGGTCAGGGTTCGAATCCCTTGGCAGAGCTTCTAAAGATTCAATCTGTCTTAAACCTACACACTAGAATTTGTTTACAATTTGTCACCCTTTCACGACATAAAAAATGTCCTTTCAACTAAGAGTAGAAACGTCTGTGAGACAGGATAATAATCATGTAAATGAATTATATACATATGTTATGAATATGCAAAATAGTCTATTAAGACATCAGACTGAATGTTACGTATAGAAGAACGTGCGTTATTAATACAGTAACACTGTAAATCAACGTTTGAATAGTCTATTAAGACGTCATATTGAATGTTACATATAGAGGAACGTACGTTATTAATACAGCAACACCGTTGTAAATCAACGTTTGAAGAAAAAAAAAGGGAGGGTTGTAATGCTTGAGAACAGCGAGGCTCAGCATCAAACAACTTTTAACTTCGCTTATCTGGACCAGCGAAGGTCGTAAACAGTGTGGCAGGAAGCTAAAAACGACGCTTTTTGAACCTGAAGCCCAACATGAAATTCTCTCTCTCTCTCTCTCCTCTCTCTCTCTCTCTCTCTCTCTCTCTCTCTCTCTCTCTCTCTCTCTCTCTCTCTCTCTCTCTCTCTCTCTCTCTCTCTCTCTCTCTCTCCTTTCTCTCTCTTTCCCTTCTCTCCCCCCTCTCCCTCCCCTCTCTCTATATCTCTCTCTCTCTTTCACTCACTCTCTCCTTTCTCTTTTCCTTCTCATAACTCATCTCTCTCTCTCTCTCTCTCTCTCTCTCTCTCACACACACACACACACACACACACACACACACACACACACACACACACACACACACACAGACGCACACACACACAGACGCACACACACACACACACACACACACACACACACACACACACACACACACACACACACACACACACACACACACACACACACACACACACACACACACACACACACATTCTCCCTCACTTTCACTCTCAGTCTCTCTCTCTCTCCCTCCCTCTCCCTCTCACTCTCTCTCTCTCTCTCTCTCTCTCTCTCTCTCTCTCTCTCTCTCTCTCTCTCTCTCTCTCTCTCTCAATATCTCTCTTTCTCTCTCTCTTTCCTTAGTGAAAATTTATAAGCTTTCAAAGCTGTTTCATTTCATTGTTATCTGGCTAAAATCAAGGAATTCTATTTGCCCCTGAAATGAGTGGGCAAGTTTAATGTGAATACGCGTCACTTTCCTATGCAAGGCCCCATCTTCATCCACGGATTATTCTTTTGTCCTGATGGGGCTAAAGGAAAAGGTTCTTTTAACAAAATACAAAATAACTCCATGAAGTTTGTAAAGAAGAGAGGCTTCCGGAACGTTGTGTATGAGGTAGTTTTAAGCAAATCGTAATATGCAGGCAGAAGACCTTTCTGTCCATAAGGAGGTCGGATAAAGCATGGCGGGGTGAAATATAGCATAAACGAAGTCTGATGCAGCATTATGAAGCTGAATGCAGTATAACTAGTTTGTATGCAGAATAACGAGATAGGATGCAATTAATAGGTCTGATAGTTCCTCACAGTCATCGATGCTCTTCATTGTTAAGAGGTCTGTTCCGGACACTCCATGGAACCTTGGTTCACGTAAACTGAGGCAGAAATCCCAAGTCTGATTAGTACACTGCATCCGTTGGAATGAAAACGCTAACGAGATGAAATAGATCTATTATAGTTTATTTATATTTTCTTGCGGTTTTTGATCCGTATGCTCATTTCTGGTCACCAACAATTCAGTCAGCGGAAACCTCCCATTGAGTGAAAGGTTAATACTTCTTTCAAAAAAAAAAAAAAAAAAAAAATGCGGAAACAAATTTCATTAAGTCAGTTGGAGCTTGCCAGGGCTATTACAAGAGCGGCAAAACAATTCCTTCCAGCTTTAACATATTCCAATTCCATTCCAACTGTCGGGTTGACGGACGCAGAACCCTTCTTGGAGACTCTTTTGTAATGGAATGCAGTGGAATACGATGGAAGAAGCCAACCAGCAGAAATTTCGGTTCATGACATCGTCGAATGAAAAGGATAAGAAGAAGAAGAGTGAGGGAGAAAGGAGGAGGGTGACGGAGAGGAAAAAGGCAAGAAAGAAAAAGAGGAAGGCTGAGAGAACGAGGAAGAAAAGAAAGACAAGCTTAAGGATAAGAAGAAGAAGAGTGAAGAAGAAAGGAGGAGGGTGACGGAGAGGAAAAAGACAAGAAAGAAAAAGAGGAAGGCTGAGAGAACGAGGAAGAAAACAAAGACAAGCTTAAGGATAAGAAGAAGAAGAGTGAAGAAAGGAGGAGGGTGACGGAGAGGGAAAAGACAAGAAAGAAAAAGAGGAAGGCTGAAAGAAAGAGGAAGAAAAGAAAGACAAGTTTAAGGATAAGAAGAAGAAGAGTGAAGAAAGGAAGAGGGTGACGGAAAGGAGAAAGACAAGAAAGAAAACGAGGACGGCTGAAAGAGGAAGAAAACAAAGACGAGCTTAAGGATAAGAAGAAGAAGAGTGAAGGAGAAAGGAGGAGGGTGACGGAGAGGGAAAAGACAAGAAAGAAAAAAGAGAAAGGCTGAAAGAAAGAGGAAGAAAACAAAGACAAGTTTAAGGATAAGAAGAAGAAGAGTGAAGAAAGGAAGAGGGTGACGGAGAGGAAAAAGAAAAGAAAGAAATAGAGGAAGGCTGAGAGAACGAGGAAGAAAAGAAAGACAAGCTTAAAGATAAGAAGAAGAGTGAAGAAAGGAGGAGGGTGACGGAGAGGAAAAAGACAAGAAAGAAAGAGAGGAAGGCTGAAAGAGGAAGAAAACGAAGACAAGCTTAAGGATAAGAAGAAGAAGAGTGAAGAAAGGAAGAGGGTGACGGAGAGGAAAAAGACAAGGAAGAAAGAGAGGAAGGCTGAAAGAGTGAGGAAG
>NC_134809.1:22200964-22208464 GCF_046742065.1 Oratosquilla oratoria | reverse complement strand
GTTCAGTCTTGCTTGTAAGGACAGCTGTTTATTTCAGACACCCCGTGTTTTTTTTTTGTTTTTTTTTTTTTTTTTTTTGTTTTTTTTTTTTACGCCAGATTATTTTTATATTTTTCTTATAACACATTCATCTCAAGTGACTTCACCATAACAAACAGGTTAAAGCTCTTTCGATTAATTACTTTGGCGCAATTTTCCAGAGTTTGATAAAAACGTATGTAAATTTTGTTAATTTGTACTCTCATTCAATTGTACCCCTTCGATACAAAGTTGAAATTCATTTTCGCTTCAAACTGCAAATTGGTTAATCAGTACATTCTCCCTTTCAGGAACAATCATTCTCTATAAACCACACTGTTACTAGAATAATAAAAAAACAGGCACTATTTACTATCTACCTATTTGTTTATTATCTAACTTTAACTATCTATTTACTTATTTTATTTATAAGAACATAAGAATGAAGGAGACTGCAAGAGACCATAAGGCCTACACTAGGCAGCTCCGTATCCATCACCACCTGTCATCCCCATCCATAAAGTTGTCTAATCATTTCTTAAAACAACTGATAGTTTCAGCGCTTACTACATGGTTACTAAGTTTATTCCATTCCTCAACCACCCTATTAGTAAACAAATTATTGTCTATTTCCTTTTTAAACCTAAATTTGTCCAGTTTATAACCATTATTGCGAGTCCTGCCTTGTTGTTTTAATATGATGACCTTGTTTGCATCACCCTTGTGCCTTTGATCCACTTGAACACCTCTATTAGATCAATCATTTGTTTATTTATTTATCATTATTATATATATACATATATATATAATATATATATATATATATACATATATATACATATATATAATTTTAAATATATATATATATATATATTTGCATCCGACCTAGTTATGGACCAAAAGGTCTCCTGTCGGCATACTCTTCCTTTGTAATCCTTTGTAATCCTTATAACTGCGTGATGGGTTTTATTTAACGGAATTAAATCGCTCAGTGGGCGCAAGCGTGTTGTTCAAAATTTGTGGAAATTTTTTTGGTTAAAAAAAAAACGAATGAAACAGTCTGATAAAAAAATTAATGGGTATATGAATCGAGTTCTTTGCAAAACACGAGTAATCTATTCTTGCGTAAGGTATCGAGTAACAACGACGTAGAAAACTGTCGTATTGTATTTCGTCGTTAAAAAAAATAAAATAATCTAATGCTTAGTATCACTGTATCACTGGCGAACAGTTTTCAATAACTTTTTTTTTATGCCGTTGCATCTTAACAAACTGGTGATGAACATGTTGTCCCAAATTGACATTTCATGTACCCTCGGGAATAAAATATTTCATCCTTTCATTACGTGGGAATAACCAACAGTTCACAATAAAAGTCAAGGAGCAATGTAAACTCACACACACACACACACACACACACACACACACACACACACACACACACACACACACACACACACACACACGCACCCACGCACGCACAAAACAAGAAACAACAATATCAGCAACAATAACAACTGTGGACTAGAGTATAAGCGGACACAATCTATTAATAATTTGAGGCTCTCCTACGTGAACTTCGAGGCTTGGGGTACAGAAGGGACCCATGATGTAAGGACGTAAGGATGTAAGTTCATCGTCGTTCATGAAAGACCAAAAGATGAACCCAACCGTAGTCATAAACTACCTTTTCCTAACCTGCAATTTATTCTGTGACCAAAACTTTGAAACGTTAGAGCTATAGTTATTTCCTTCCAGGCTGTTAGGTAGGTGGGAAATTCTCCCGAATGCAAATTGAATTAAAATTGATGGCGAGTTCAGTGTTGCATTTCTTCTCAATGTTTGCGTTTGTTCTTGCAGTTTGTTTTGGTTCCTCCAAAAGTAACAAAACAAAATATAAAGACAAAAGGAACATTTGGGTATTTGTGTGACATTGAACTCGTCATCAATTGCAATTCAATATACATATGTATATGTACGTATGAGTATGTATGTAGATATACATTTATCAACCACAATTCACATTAATTCTAAGTCATCAACATCGAGAAACTCGAGGAAAGTTACTTGCAGAAATTGAAACGAGGTACAACCAAGGACTCGAACCTGCGTTAGCACGTGACAAGTGATAGTGACTTAACCGATTGCGCCATATAATTCATACATACATACATACATACATACATATATATACCAACATACATTTTTGGGAACATACACCACACAATACTATCCATGTTTATCTTCTTTGCAACATAATACTAAGAACAAATCAAATCTATCTATTACTAACATTTTCTTTAACCTGAAATAATTCCTAGGATTTATCAAAATATTAAAATGACTCATCACTTCTATATTCAGTCTCTATTGACATATGACCAATGAAATTTACTAAATGTAATTTTTATTCATATTTGAACAATTAATTACTTGGTAGTACATTTGTACGACTCATCAGTTCTATATTCAGTCTAATGATATATGACCAATGAGATTTACTAAATGCAATTTTCATTGATATTTGAACAATTAATTACATGGTAGTACATTTGTATGGTACATTTGATTATAAAAAGTTGATTGTTGTTTTCTAATTGATACATTTGTCCCTAGTGTCATGACCACATGTTCGTACTGATGTAGGACCCAAATGTTTCATTTCTGTGACCAACATATCAATATTAAACCACACTTGTTCTACCATCTTATTTACCAAATATATTTCTACCAACAGTTGCCACCATGCTATCTATTCCTTGCCAAATGTCCGTTTTTCTCCCTAATTCTCATCAATATATCTATCATTCCTCTTCATATGCAACCCTAATTCTTTATATCCTTTCGTTCTCCCTAATTCCTTTTCCACAAATCATCCCTACCTTCCTCATAATTCTCCTATGTTCTTTATATTTGATAAAGGTGGAAAAAGAAGTCACGGGTCTAGTTCAGAGTTTCTGAGTTTATTCCTGACCGGTTTCGCTCTACGCTTCTTCAGCGGAATGTTCTTCATATTTCCTAAACAAGATTATCTGCATGGATAGAAACTCTGGTGAACTAGAGTCCACATGAACAATAGCCCTATACTTCCTTCCATTCCCCTAACTCATCTCAAGTTGCATTTAATCCCTCCTCTTCATATACATTCATTTCCAAACAATACCTTGGTTCCCCACCTCCCTTTATTTTCTCGCTATTCTCCTTCACTTCTCTAAACCATGACCTCTTTATCTCCTTCATCTAGACCACTTCTCTGTCTCATCTCTCTTCCCTCTTCTCCTCTCCTCTCTCATAGCCTTCCCTCCCTCTCTCCTCCCGAAGCTAACCTCCTCTTTCCTCTTTATCTCACTTGCATTGTCCTCTTACCCAACCCTCTATCACGGCAATTTCTTTCCTCCTTGTCTTCCTATCCTCTCTTCTTACTAGTCCCTCTCTTTCTATTCCCCTCTGCTCCTATCTCCCCCGTCTTCTATTCTTCACGCCCCTATTTTCTCCTCTTCTGTCCTCTTCTCCTCTTTCCCCTCCTGTTCTCCTCTCACCTCACCTCTCTTTCTCTCTCCTTCTCTCTTATTCCTGCTCCTCCCCTCTCCTCTCCCCCTCTTCTATTCTCCCCACCCCTATTTTCTCCTCTTCTTTCCTCTTCTCTCCTTTCTTCCCCTGTCCTCCCCTATTCTTCCCTATCCTTTCCTCTTCTTCTCTCTCCTCTCTTCCTCTTTCCTCTCCTCTCCTCTTCTGTCTTCCTTCTCGAGCCTTACCCTCATTCCATCTCCCTCCCTCTCTCCCTCCCTCACTCTCTCAAATGGCTCCCAGATGGTCCCCGCGGGGGAAGGGGGGGGAGGGGAAAGGGGGGAAGGGGGGGTCACTCGATCAAAGTGACCAAACATGTTTCCAAGGTCCCCTAAGGGGGAAGGAGAGAGGGCAGTAGAGGGAGAAAAAAAGATGTGAAAGAGAGGAAAAAGAGAGGAAGAGAGAAAGAGGAGAGCTAGAGGAGATCAGGAAGAGAGCAGTAGGTGAAAAGAGCGAGAGAGCTGAATATTACAAAGGAGTATGAAAATGGGAAAAAGAGGGAAAAGAGGAGCGAGGAAGGACAAAGAAAGAAGGGGAGAGAGAGGAGGGGAAGGAAAATAAGGAGAGACGAGGAAGAAAGGAGGAGGAATAAATAGGAAGAGGAGGTAAAGGAAGAAGAATCAGGAGTGACGATGAATCAAGGATGAGAGGGTAAGAGGAGGAAAAGAAAAGAGAGAAAGAGTAGAAGAGGAAAAGAGAGGAATAGAAATAGTAGAGAAGGAAGGACGAAAAGCGAAGAAAGGGTTTGGTATAATTGTGAAATGAAATAAGAGTCTGGAGATCAAAGGAAATGACAAACGGAGAAACGAAATGACAATCAACCAAAGAAAGAATATGAATGAAGACTCATTTCCTTCTTCTGAACGCTGTTGATGATCCACAAAAGCGACCCGCCCAAGAGAAAAAAACCCTATTCATTAAGCCCTAGCCAGACGAGCGGGTTGGCCGCCGCGGGTGCAAAGCGGGTCAGCCGCCGCGGAACCGCTTTATATTGATTCCTATGTATAAACCTCTCGTCTGACATAGCCAGGCGGGCTGGCCGCGGCGGTTTCAAGTGGGGAAATGCGTCTCACCCGCCGCGGTCAGGCGGGTAGACCGCCCGTGTGACATCAGCCTTAGTGTGGCTTCCTTCATTCGTTTGTTTATGGCCAACGCCAGAGGCTTTGGTGTCTCGACAGAGGGGTCGCCTCCGCTGGTGAATGTTAATATCGCCTGGCGACGAAACCCGGAGAATATATCTTGGTGTTGAAGGGACGCGATGTTTAGCGTAGGCGTGAGATTGCAAAACGATTAAAATGATTAGATTATCATTGCATACTCTTCGTTTCTATATGCCGGGAATGATAGAAGATAAGAAGACAGGAGGAAGAGCAGAGGTGAAGATGTAAGAGGAGAAGGAAGATAACGAAGAGGAGGAAAAGGAGGAAGAGGAGGAGGAGGAGTTGAATTGAAGAAAAAGGGAAAGGGAGAAGGAGAAGAGAAGTGGGAAAAATAAGAGAGAACTGAGTAGGAAGCGAGAAGAAAGGGGAGATGGAGCAAGAACAGAGGAATAGTTAAAGAACGGGAGGAGAGGAGGATATGAAGAAAGAGGAAAAGGTGGGAAATGGAGACAGAAGACGATGAAGAAACTAAGACGGTGAGAAGGAATGATAATGAAGAAGCGGGTAAAGAAAGGGAAGAGGAAGCAAATAGGAAAGTAGGGAGAGAAGGGACAAAAAAGAGGGAGAAAGGGAAGGAAAGAGAGGAAATATAAAAGAATAAGATTGTGAACGAGAGGATAAAGAAGAGTTGGGAGATTTAGGTGAAAAAAGAAGAGAATGGAGACCGGGGAGAAGAAGGGCACAAGAAGGCACAGGAGAGGAATTATAAAGAGGAGAGTAGGGAGAAGAGAGGGATTAAAGAGGAGAAAGAGGAAGATAAAGGGATGAGAGTGTGAACGAGAGGATAAAGAAGAGTTGGGAGATTTAGGTGAAAAAGGAAGAGAATGGAGATAGGGGAGAAAGAGAGCACAAGAAGGCACAGGAGAGGAATTAGAAAGAGTAGAGTAGGGAGAAGAGAGGGATTAAAGATGAGAAAGAGGAGGGGAAGTGAGAAGTAAAAGGTGTAGAGGGAAAGAGAAAAAAAACACGATGGAAAAAGTACTGTAGACCAGATTTGGGACGTGTATATACAATCCATGTTCGGAGCGACATCGCTCTTGTTGAGGTACTCTTGTGAAAACTTCGAGTAGACCTGGAAGCCATGACGTTGGGGCTTTGTCCCTCAGAGTACCATTGCCTCACGAGTTAGCACAGTTCTTCCTGTAGTCACTCACTCTCATGACACGAGGCTCATCTACTCATGCATATTAACCTTTTATGAATGAATGACTTCTCGCAGAGGCTAATGAGAGCAAAACAAACACAAGTTTTCAGAACCATTTTAGTTAAACATAGTCTGTAACGCATTTCATTTCTTTTCTTAGATAAAACTTGTTCATTCTCACCAAACAGGGGCTTTCTCTCGGAATCAGAAATGTACCTGAAGACAGCGGGAATAAACATAAGAAAATAAAAACATAAGATCATAAGAATGAAGGAGACTGCAAGAGACCATAAGGCCTACATTAGGCAGCTCCATGTCCATTACCACATGTCATCCCCATCTATAAAGTTGTCTAACCGTTTCTTAAAACAACTGATAGTTTCAGAGCTCACTACATGGTTACTAAGTCTATTCCATTTGTTGACCACCCTATTAGTAAACCAACCTATTAGAAAACTTTCCTATTAGTAAACATACCTATTAGTAAACATACCTATTAGTAAATCTATCTATTAGTAAACCTGCCTATTAGTAAACATACCTATTAGTAAACCAACCTATTAGTAAACCTACATGACATAAAACATAGTGAAAGTGTTAAACATGCAAAAGGCTTCCTGATGATTAGCGTTTTGTCGATCATATCCTACTGTACACCAATTCTACCATTCCAACAAACATTTACTTATAGATTCGTTTCTTTCAAAACGGAATTCCCTATAAAGGTTTTCCGTTAAATCGGAGGCGATTTCACAACTTCCGGTGGAATTCCGGTACCGATATATCGAGAGTTTGGGGGATTCCGTTATATCGAGAGGTTCCCCGAGTGGAGGGCAAGCGGGAAACGTGCGATTTCTAAGTTGAAATAGTTTGAGTTTAACTTGGCTAACAAGAAGTGAGAGATAGGGAGACGCGAGTGAGGAGGAAGACAGAGAGGGAGGAAGAGGAGAGGAAGAGAACGAAAGGGAAGAAATATTAAAGAAGGAGAAAGAGAATGAGAAAAAATGGGAGACAGGGGGTGAGGAAAAAGTGGTAGGAGGACAAGAAACGAGAAAACAAATGGGGCAGAGTAAGGAAGACAATAAAGCTTATGAGAGGCAAATGCAATAAGGGGGAAAATAGAAAAATAAAGGTGAGAAAGAAAAATAAAAAGAAGCGGAGGAGAAGGACGAAGAAATAGAGAGGATTAAGAAAGGAAGAGAGTAAATAGGGGATTGAGAAAGGGGTTGGAGAGCTCGATCAAGAAGCAGAGGAAAGAAAACAACAAGAACGACGAAATAAATAGAGAGGAAGATGATTACCAGGTAAGGAAGAAGAAAAAGAGGAAGACGAAGAAAAGAGGGGAGGATTGGAGTGAATGAGGAAGACAGGAATTTGGAGAGAGAAAGGTGGAAGTAATAAGGAAACAAAGAGAGAAAGAGAGTGTAGAAGAAGGGGTGAGAGGAAGAAAAAGGAAAGAGAGAAGGAGAGAGAATAGGTTAGACGGGAGAGGACACTTAGTAACGTGGAAGCGAAAGAAAGAGGAAAGGGAGGAAGATCCGGGAATGAAAAAAGCAGAGAATAAGATATAAGAGGAAAGAGAATTACATGGGAAGAGATAGGAGATATGAA
>NC_134809.1:22155964-22193464 GCF_046742065.1 Oratosquilla oratoria | reverse complement strand
CCTTTTCTGTTCCTACACAAATTTGCCTGACAGCCTACTAGCCTACCTGCCTACCTATCTTCCACTCTGTCAGCCAGGTAGACTGAACATGTAAACAGATGGCCAAGCTAGGAAGATGACGGGCAATCAGGCTTGCAAAACAGGCAGGCTGTCAGGCTGATAGACAATCAGGTTCTCAGCTTGGCAGCCTGCCAGCCTGTTGGTTTGCAAGCTTGATTGTCAGATAGCCTGCTAGCTTGCCTTTCTGTTTACTTGTTTAGGCAGGAGGGCAGGGAGATAGTCAAGTTTGTTTTTACTATCAGACTATTACACCCTTAACTATATTATGACTTGTTGAGCTCGTTGCCGTAGTTTAAGCTCAGCAAGCACTGGCATAAGCAAGCAATACCATCAAGTAACTCTGTCACTAGACAGGAATGGCGCCAGTAAGGACTGACAAGAATAAAGGAATAGCCAGGAGGGCTGGGAGATAGTCAAGTTTGTTTTTACTATCAGACTATCACACCCTTAACTACATTATGACTTGTTGAGCTCGTTGCCGTAGTCTAAGCTCAGCAAGCTCTGGCATAAGCAAGCAATACCATCAAATAACTGTCACTAGAATGGAATGGCGCCAGTTAGGACAGACAAGAATAAAGGATAATCGGCTTAAAAGACTTACATAGGTAGATCCTCACATCAGATCACTATCCCTTCCCCAGAAGAAACATTCCTCTGACGGACAACATCAAAGCAACGGCGTAGCTATCATGGATCAACTAATTCTGACAAAATGTCCTTTTCGTCATCGTGCCCAATCAACGAACGATCACAGGTCAACTAATTCGGACAAAATGTCCTTTTCGTCATCATAGTGTCCGATCAACACATGATCACGGATCAACTAATTCGGACCAAATGTCCTTTTTTGTCATGGTGTCCGATTAACACATGGTCACGGATCAACTGATTTGGACAGAATGTCCTTTTTATCATCGTGTCCGATCAACACATGATCACGGATCAACTAATTCGGACAAAATGTCCTTTTTGTCATCGTGTTGTAGCAAGGTCATACCTTGAAACTTCATTCTCTGTAGAATTCGCGCACCATAAGTCATTTTCTGTATCAATATTGTCACCCCGCTAGAACTTGGATTATGGAAATATAACATTATTAATACTGTTACGTCTCTCATATCTGTGTAAATACCTGTAAAGGTTGGTATTATTATTCTATAAAGTTTAAATTGTAATATTTAAGTCTAATTAATGTTAATGCTATTAAACTCTATATTATGTTCTTGCATAAAGAATTATGTTTCACTGCCAAGACAGAGGATTTAATTGAGCTTACCTCGCATTATATTTTCGATAAACAGTTCCGAGAAAATTGGAGTCTGAATAATTCCATTCTCTCACTAAAGTGTACCTTCACCGTTTTGTAGTAACTTAACACTACAGTGTCCGATCAAAGCACGCTCGTGTCCTTTACCCTTTTCCATTTCAACAGATTATCACCACGATTGACTATTTCGAACCTTTGCGAGTTGGTTACGTCATCATTGCATTCCAAAACCAACTTATTTCAAAATAGATATTTGTGTTAAATCTTTCAGTTTTATTCTGAAACTTAATTCTGTCTTCTGCCAGGCGATTTTATTCAACCGAGGTAAACGACAAAAAAGGTTGACTGACTGAAATTAATTGATTAGTTTTGTAATCAGCCATCGATAATTCAACTTCAGTTATGAAGCATACCATGATAAAGACCTTTCATTTCTTTATGACTACCATGCAAATTACATATACGCTATAAGAGCTAATTCTTTTAGATTCATCTATCCTTATGATTTTATAAGAATAGAAATTAGTCAATTTACATAATCATTAACGTGATAAATGGAAACAAGAAAATATGTTAACAAGCTTTGCCCTCCCGTAACAAAATCTCTCATTAAAGTAAATAATCTTCGAACGATTTTCTTGGAATGTGATATTCAACCACGCTCACCGCTTTCCCTTGCATGAACTTGTAACCTCGACATTTCTCTCGTACTTCTTGCAGTGAACTCTAGCTTCGAATAACCTCAAAACTGAATCTTCTCACTTACGTTTCTACGTTATTATTATTACCTTAACATTACAGGTAATATTATCGCACTGTCCGTATCATCCAAAAATACGTACTAAAGTACAGTTCCAATACAACATACAAATTTGTACAACACAAACCAAACATCGTCCAATGTCATATATTATTCAGTTTGTTACATCTGCTCATTCCTTTTGCTTATCTAAGTGCCGACTTAATCTACTGTCTATCTACTTGCCCGTTTGCTAGTCTACAGAATATTCTTGCTGTTGTTTGCTTGAACACTTGATTGACGGTCTCTCTGTTTACCCTTTCTTTGGCCTGTCTTCCTGTCTCCCTTTCTGTCTGTTTTCCTCCCTACATGGTTAATATTGCCCTGCTTGGTTACAGGCACTCCATGCTTGCCTTTTGTTCATTCGTCTGCCTGTCGAAGCACTTCATAGTGTATTTGGTTAATAGCCTTATGCAACTGCTCTCCTAATAGCCTGTCTATGTGTCTACTTGTTTACTCTAGTGACAGATTTAATGGCTGACTGATGGACGTCCCCCACCCTTTAGAGCGACCCTCCCGTCCCGTACCCTCTCACCTCTTCCTCCTCCTCCTCCTCCTCCTCCTCCTCCTCCTCCTCCTCCTCCTCCTCCTCCTCCTCCTCCTCCTCCTCCTCCTCCTCCTCCCCCTCCTCCTCCTCCTCCTCCCCCTCCTCACACCCTCTTATCCTCCTACCACATTGTTCCATTATAAGTCATTTGGTACTTGGGGCTACAGGGAGTGACCATTACTCCGGTTATGGCTGACCGGGCTATCCAGAAACCCTTAGGGGTCTAGGGTCCCCCTAGGAGGTTCAGGGGCCCCCTAAATGGCCCAAGGACCCCCTAGTAGGTCTAAACATTTCTTAGGGTCCTTTAGAAAAATTTCAAGGGGCTCGGAACACAGCTGGAAAGCTAGCGGCATTGTCGTGACACTAAATGGTTTTCTTTGATCAACAGAAAATCAACTTGAAAACGGAGGTCGTTTTTGTAGATTTTTTGACTGAATGTGTCCAGTCAATTTTCGTCATTTGAAGGAAATCTTCTCCAACTCTGACGACAGACGATTTCGTTCAACTCTTTTGACGTGACACGATTGAAGAAGGACCTTGGATGACCTGACTCGATCCCAATGGCACCGTGATCCTCTTTACAACGATGGCACTGTGATCTTCTTAACGATGGGCGCGTTTATCCACCCCAGGGACATCACTATTTCAACATAGTGTCATGAACTACAAACTTTGTGGCAGCAGGCGATGGGTGATTCTATTCAGTTTAGTGGTGGAAACCCTCATGATTTTTTTTTTTCTCATATATAACAGGCCCGCGAAGAGCAGATTTCTTACACAGTGACCAGTTATGCTTAAACATGCTTAAAGAAGCATATCATTAATATGCTTAAACAGGCTTACAGAAGCATATCATTAATACACGATAGTTCATGAAGCAAGATAGATTGCAAGAATGAAAAAACGGTGATTGAAAAAAAAATGTAGAGGAAGGAAGGAAGGTTCAGTATAAAAATATCTCGAGGTATTCTGTGATGTTTACAAAGCAATTACAATCTTTATCACGCCGTTGCTTTTCTTTAAATAGCTTTTTGGATATTGTAGTTTTTATATAATGGTTCAATTTTTCTAGATAAATTGTATTGAAGACCACGTAAGTATGATGTCTTGGCTGAATATCATTATTTTGCTGCAAGAAATATTAATTAATAATAACTATACTTCAGTAAACTCTCGATATAACGGACAATATGGAGCCAGGGGTCTGTCGTTATATCCGAAGATCCGTTATAACCGAGGATCCCTCGCTATAACGGACTTTCATCCGTTATAGCGAAGATTTGTCCGGTCAGACTTTTTGTCCGTTAAATCCGATATCCGGTATATCGAGATCCGTTATATCGAGGGTTTACTGCGACTAAAATTCTATTCAGCCGATGGATCCTCCTCGGCCACGAAAAGTTTAATAAAACCAGGTGACGCTAACCTGAGCGCAGATTGTATAGTGGCCACTAGATCAAGTTAACGAAGGTAATTAAAGAACGAAGCGAGTTTTGTTTACGTAAAACAATTAAAGTACGATTGTTGTAATGAAGCGGACTGCAACTCTATATGGGTACAAGAAGGGAACAGCATCACAACTCTCCTGTCTTCAGATGCAGGGTTCGTTACTTCCTCTTCCTCCTCCTCCTCCTCCTCCTCCTCCTCCTCCTCCTCCTCCCTCCTTCTCTTCCTCCTCCTCCTCCTCCTCATACTTTTTATACTCTTGTTTCTTTTAGTTCTACATCTCTTCCTTTTCACACCACATCTCCTCCTCCTCCCTCCTCCTCCTCCCTCCTTCTCTTCCTCCTCCTCCCTCCTTCTCCTCCTCCTCCCCTTCCTTTTTATACTCTTGTTTCTTCTAGTTCTACATCTCTTCCTTTTCACACCACATCTCCTTCTCCCTCCTCCTCCTCCCTCCTCCCTCCTCCTCCTCCCTCCTCCTCCTCCCTCCTCTTCCTCCTCCTCCTTTTTATACTCCTGTTTCTTCTAGTTCTCCATCTCTTCCTATTTCTTCTCCTCTACCTTCTTATGCTTCTACTTCTCGTCCTGTTCCTCCTCCTGTTTCTTCTCATACAACTGTTTCTTCTACCTCTCCTACTTTTCTTCCTGCTCCTTTTCCTCCTGGTCCTTAATCTTTCCCATTTCCTCCTCCTCCTTCACTTCCTTTTTCGTCTTCTTTGTCTCTTTCACTTCCTGCTTTCATTTCTGCTTATCTTCGATCCCATTTCCTCATGTTCTTTCTTCATCTGCCTCCTCCACTTTCTTTTCTTCTTCCCTTTCTTCCCATTCTATCTTCTGAAGTCTCCCTCCCTTACCTACTTCTAATGCTACTTTTTCTCCACTTTTGCAATTGAGGGTTATGGAAACTATGATAAAATTACTCTAGGGCAGCGTTTCTCAACCTTTTTACCCTTGCGTAACCTTTAAAATAAATTGCATGTCTCAAGGAACCCCTACGCAAAAAAAAAAACAAAAAAAAAAAACGCATATACCATATTTTTCTCATTTTATTTTCATCGTAATAATAGGTTAGATAGGATGATGTCTATATAACATTATTAAAATAACCAAGAATATGTCGTGCGTGTTTAATTATATTACGTATGTGAAATTAAATAAAAAAAATCAAAAGTACATTAGCTCACTTGTTCTCGCGGAACCCTTAGGGACCTTTTGCGGAACCTTAGGGTTCCGGGGAACCTTGGTTGAGAAACGCTGCTCTAAAGTATGAAGAGGAAAGTTCCTATGAAGTCTGTCTAAACCGAATATGTGTAGTATAGCTATGCTTGAGTACATAATAGGGCAGTGGTGTCATATAACTTATTACTTAGGATGAGTAGAGAGTTCAAATGACTATTCTTCTCGAAACTGAAAATCCATTTCAGAAACCCATAGTATCTAGAATTAGCAAAGACCTATTTCTATATAATTTATATTTTTCGTTTATTTTTCTTGTCTAATTCTATTTGACTTGAACATCACTTAATCTTATTTTAACCAAGTCGATTCAATTTTACTTGATGATGCATTTACCTGATCTAATTTAATTCTATTCTCTTTCGTTTATACATTTTTGTGGCTTCCCAAGTGGGAAGCCTAATTTCAACACTCGTGCAATTGAGCAATAATGGAAACTGCAACATTTTACATCCCTCCCCCCTTTTTATGACTAAAAGTTCTGAAAATAGGAAAGCCTATGCGTTACGTGAATATATCGTATGATTCAACATATCTATGGCTCAGTCCGGGTACCGAGTGCCATCCCCTCGGGGCTTTACCTTTACGTGAAGGTGGTGTTGATGGGATTAGAAAGGAAATGGAGGGGAGATGATTCACTCCGACTGCCATCTCGCTACAATACTACACGAAAGTGCTCATCGTTGTTCCCAATGTAAATATATATGTACAGGGTGGTTCCACTGTCTTGTTCTCCTACCAATAGAGGCACAAGTATTGCAGTAATACAAAATACATGTCCTGGATTCAGTTTATTTACTGTAAGAACAATAGAACAATGCCTTCAATTTATTTTTTATTATTTTATTTGTTTGGTATTATTTGTCTATTTGTTTATTATTATTTGCTTGATTTTCATTTATTGTTATTTATGTCAATTTATTATTTAATATATTCCTGTTTGTTCATTATTTAGCTATACCTATGCATTTATTTTGTTTATTGTTACTTGTTATATTTTTTATTTATCATTATTATAATATTTTTCCGCATCCGACCTAGTTATGGACCAAAAGGTCTCATGTCGGCATACTCCTCCTTTGTAATCCTTTGTAAATAAGAGAACTGGACAAAATGTTCCCGTCGTAGTACTCGTATTGTCATCTTCGGAGGAGCTTGTTTGCCGAATCTTTCAGTGACGTCATGTCACACAGCCCCCCCCCCTCCCCCGAACCTTTCAGTGACGTCATGTCGCACAGCCCCCGTTATGCTCTTGCCTGAATGATACACGTGGTCATGTGCCCATACAAGCAGTCTGAATCCAGGACGTGTATTTTGTATTACTGTAATACTTATACCATTGTTGGTAGGAATAACAAGACTTTCGGACCACACTGTACAATGTCGAGTAAAAATTTTGACCACCCACAGTTTTTCATGACACAAAATTAAAATTGTTCGTGTATTTTTTTCATCTATTCAGGAAAATTACTTAACTGTAAGCTGAATAATAGAGGAAAATATGTCATGTACTACTACCACTATTACCACTACTACCACTACCACTACCACCACCACTACTGTAACGTAATATTAGATATTACGTCATATGTGTAATTATGTTATAGAATTGTGTTCCTTTGTATTACATAACTATGTTCATATTTCTTGTCTATGTATGTATTGTAACAATGTTAAGCAGTAACGCCCGTCCACTATATGTAATCTTGCCTACGTGCGGAGAAAGGTGCGCACTCTTGTAGAACAAACAGACAAGCGAAATCCTGAATAGTTCGGAGCGCACAGATTTGACAGTTACTAAATAAGTAGATTGTTCAAGCGAGTCGAGGGTCCTAAAACTACCCATGTTGACGTGTGTTAACTTACCCTCCTCCTCACCCGCACCCTTAACCGGAAGTATCCCGCTTCCGGTCCAATGGTATATAAGCGGTGGAAATCGCTCACTCCTCGTCATTTCTCGCATATCTTATCTCTTGATAAAAACTGGAAGTTTAGACTCATGAGACGATTGGTGTGAAGTGATCACCCTTTTTGCCTACATTACGTGTCTGATATACATTGCATTAGTTTATACTTATATTTGTACTTATTACTTATTCTGATGCATGTTCCTGATCTCTTTGTACTTAGATAGTACCATATTGTATACTTATCTTGTGTTTCTTATTTGAACGATAATTTCCATATTCTTATAATCATGTAACGGTCCCATTGACCCTACTGCCCATTCTCTTTTGTGTTGATTGCCTGTAAATATTTTCCATATTAATAATTTCGTTTACTAGTTTTATCGCTAGTTTAATATTCCTTTCCTGGAATCTTCTTTGTTACCTTTACTTATAGTCTTACGAATTATCTAGGCCCTGACCAGATAGTTCAGTCCTACAGTGGCTTCTAGAAGTGAGCTGGTTCTTAAGCACTTAGACGTTATACGTAACGTCTCTTCACATACCAGCCCGTCCGTAACACTACTAATACTACTATTTTTTTTTTTTTTTTTTTTTTTTTTTTTTTTTTTTTTTTTTTTTTTTTACGACCTCCATCCTCATGGAACTGTGGTGGTGGAAGCAGCAGGATCTACTACTACTACTTCTACTGCTACTACTACCACTAGTACTACTACCACTAGCACTACCACTACCACTACCACTACCACTGCTAGAAAAAATATTGACGTTGAGAGAACAGTAGCACGTTTCAAAATTTTTGCCCGTGACTGTACATATGTTCCTATCATTTGACTCGATTTTTACGAATATTTTCGACAAATTGTTTTCAGTTTCAGTGTCGTGATAGCCACAGAGATCATTTCGAATGCTGTAGCGAGTCAGTGTGGGTCATTCGTTGTTGGAACAAACTGCTATTTCACCAATGTTTTCATACATCTTCAATTCCTGCCATAAGGATAAACACGCATTGTGTTTATTTGTTGTTGCAGCAAATACATGTGAATATTCATGATAAATAGATACATGTTCAATGAATGTTGTTTGAGATTGCATTAAACAAACTGCAAATTATATATATGAAAAGGTACACTTCCATTATCGGGCCATGGATAGTGTGGGGTTCATGTAGGTCACGCTAGGTCACGCTGGGTCGGTTGGGGGTGATTATAAATGTTTGGGGAACGAGGTCCCTTTTGTGTGGGTCAGCATGGGCTATTGTCTAGTTAGCCTCTATTACTCCCCTCTCATCCCATCACTCTCCCCCTCATCCCCTCACCCCCACCCTCCCACAAAACCTCCCACTCCCACCTCCGCGCCGCTCGCACAGACTTTGGGAATGCGTGGTCTCTGAATACTGGACGAAATGTTATAAACAATATGAGAACATAAGAATGAAGGAGACTGCAAGAGACCATAAGCCCTACACTAGGCAGCTCCGTATCCATCACCACCTGTCATCCCCATCCATAAAGTTGTCTAATCGTTTCTTAAAACAACTGATAGTTTCAGCGCTTACTACATGGTTACTAAATCTATTCCATATGCCTGACGATTTTACAATACCATTGAGACGCTCGGAACGTTCAGGCTAAACAATGATACTTTGAAAATAATGTTTATTAGCTCATACAAGATCAATGTAATTAGTGCAAAATATAATTGTCTTTATAGTTGATCTTGCAGTTTTTACAGTGGGGTCTAATGAATGTAACACAGTACAGAATAGCAAGATTCGGCTAATTAACTGTCTTACGATGGACAGTAGAATATCGGATAGGACTAAACATTTAAACAATTTGGACGATATTAATATATCGTCTCTTTATACATGAGCAAAATACTATACAAGGTCATTAACGATGTATTTCAAGAAATCCTTTTATCTATACAAGTGTGATAATATTTAGCAAGGAACGATAATTTCAACATCTCAAGTACGATTACGTAAATTTGGGTATTTAGCCGATTCTCGTAATGCTACGCCATGTTTAATCTATTTTCGGACAAATATGGGAAGATATTTTTGTCTTTCATTGTACATCGGCAACATCAGCGAGAACGTTCATTTATATGAACACCTTCGCTATGCAGTGATTTTTTTCCTGGTGTCAACCACCAGAACAAATGTACACATCATCTATAGCAGTTGGAACCAACATAAAAAAAAAAATGGTATAACATTCGAAGACAAAAGCTAAAACTGGGAGCCCATGGAAAGTTGGCGGTTTAGGGAACGAAAGGGAGACGAGGATAATTTCAAGATTAAATAGCATATTTCAGTGTAATTCCAAGAATAAATGGTGTATTCATACCCGTAAGAACGTGCCTAGCAATGCATGTATTATGAAAATTACACTCATTCTACCCAAAAGCCTTCGTAACTGCTAGCTAGCTTACCTCCCCTTCTGCCTGCCTTTCTCTCTCTCTGCCTGCCTCTCTCTCTGCCTGCCTCTCTGCCTCTGCCTGCCTCTCTGCCTCTGCCTGCCTCTCTCTCTGCCTGCCTCTCTCTCTGCCTGCCTCTTTCTCTCTCTGCCTGCCTCTTTCTCTCTCTCTCTCTCTCTCTCTCTCTCTGCCTGCCTCTTTCTCTCTCTCTCTCTCTCTCTCTCTCTCTCTCTCTCTCTCTCTCTCTCTCTCTCTCTCTCTCTCTCTCTCTCTCTCTCTCTCTCTCTCTGCCTTTCTCTCTCTGCCTTTCTCTCTCGGCCTTTCTCTCTCTGCCTTTCTCTCTCTCTGCCTTTCTCTCTCTCTGCCTACCTTTCTCTCTCTCTCTGCCTACCTTTCTCTCTCTCTCTGCCTGCCTTTCTCTCTCTCTCTGCCTGCCTTTCTCTCTCTCTCTGCCTGCCTTTCTCTCTCTCTCTGCCTGCCTTTCTCTCTCTCTCTGCCTGCCTTTCTCTCTCTCTCTGCCTGCCTTTCTCTCTCTCTCTGCCTGCCTTTCTCTCTCTGCCTGCCTTTCTCTCTCTCTCTGCCTGCCTTTCTCTCTCTGCCTGCCTTTCTCTCTCTGCCTGCCTTTCTCTCTCTCTCTGCCTGCCTTTCTCTCTCTCTCTGTCTACGTCTCTCTCTCTGCGTCTCTCTCTCTCTCTCTCTCTGCGTCTCTCTCTCTCTCTCTCTGCGTCTCTCTCTCTCTCTGCGTCTCTCTGCGTCTCTCTGCGTCTCTCTGCGTCTCTCTGCGTCTCTCTCTCTCTCTCTCTCTCTCTCTCTCTCTCTCTCTCTCTCTCTCTCTCTCTCTCTCTCTCTCTCTCTCTCTCTCTCTCTCTCTCTCTCTCTCTCTCTCTCTCTCTCTCTCTCTCTCTCTCTCTCGCTCTCTCTCTCTCTCTCTCTCTCTCTCTCTCTCTCTCTCTCTCTCTCTCTCTCTCTCTCTCTCTCTCTCTCTCTCTCTCTCTCTCTCTCTCTCTCTCTCTCTCTCTCTCTCTCTCTCTCTCTCTCTCTCTCTCTCTCTGCTTGCGTCTCTCTGTACCTGCCTCCCTCCGTCCGCATCTATCTGGATACATGACACGTGGCCTGTGCCCTGTCACCACTACACTCCCGTCTCCCCTGTCTACCCGTCCCTCTTTCCCTGTCTACTCTTCTTAGTCTGCCTAACTTGTACAAACCCATCTGCCTGCCTGTCTATCCAGTTACCTACTTGCCTTTCTGCTCACTAAAGCGCGGTTTACATGAGCAACGTTTCGGCACCAAGTGTCCCTTTTTTCGGCAGCTTCTTCCCCCCTCTTTGGTCGAAAGTGGGGGTGGGGGGAAAGCTGCCGAGAAAACGGGCACTTGATGCCGAAACATTGCTCGTGCGAACTGCGCTTAAACCCAGTCTGCCCACTCACTCACTCAACTCTCTACGCATTCATCCAACTCACTACCCTCCTCCACCGTCCCTCCTCCACCCTCCCTCCTCCACCCTCCCTCCTCCACCCTCCCTCCTCCACCTTCCCTCCTCCACCTTCCCTCCTCCACCTTCCCTCCTCCACCTTCCCTCCTCCACCTTCCCTCCTCCACCCTCCCTCCTCCACCCTCCCTCCTCCACCTTCCCTCCTCCACCTTCCCTCCTCCACCTTCCCTCCTCCACCTTCCCTCCTCCACCTTCCCTCCTCCACCTTCCCTCCTCCACCTTCCCTCCTCCACCTTCCCTCCTCCACCTTCCCTCCTCCACCTTCCCTCCTCCACCTTCCCTCCTCCACCTTCCCTCCTCCACCTCCCCTCTTCCACCTCCCCTCTTCCACCTTCCCTCTTCCACCTTCCCTCCTCCACCTTCCCTCTTCCACCTTCCCTCCTCCACCTTCCCTCGTCCACCTTCCCTCGTCCACCTTCCCTCTTCCACCTTCCCTCCTCCACCTTCCCAGAGCTTGATCATTTGCCGCCCTACCTCGCCAACCACGCCTCACCACTCACGCTCCCCTTGCCTTTCCATCAACACCACTTAACTGACAACTCGGCTCCCTGACTGGCTAATCGCCCTCCACCCACACTTACCTCCCACTCCACACTCCTCCTGACCACTTGTTCCCTCCTGCCTGACAACCTCCCACTCCCATTTGAAAGACAGTCCTCCCACTTTCTGAGCACCAGACTCCATCTTGCCTGAACACCTGCTCCCTAGCCTGAGCATATGTTCCTTAGCCTGAGCATCTGGTCCCTAGCATGACCACCTGCTCCCTAGAATGACCATCTGCTCGCTAGATTGACCATCTGCTCGCTAGATTGACCATCTGCTCCCTAGCCTGACCATCTGCCCCCTAGCCTGACCATCTACTCCATAGCATGATCATCTGCTCCCTAGCCTGACCATCTGCTCCCTAGCCTGATCATCTACTCCCTAGCCTGACCATCTGCTCCCTAGCCTGACCATCTGCTCCCTAGCCTGAACATCTGCTCCCTAGCCTAAGCATCTGCTCCCTAGCCTGACCGTCTGCTCCCTAGCCTGACCGTCTGCTCCCTAGCCAGACCACCTGCTCCCTAGCCTGACCATCTGCCCCCTAGACTGACAATCTGCTTCCTAGTCTGACAATCTGCTCCCTAGCATGACCACCTGCTCCCTAGCCTGACCACCTGCTCCCTAGCCTGACCACCTGCTCCCTAGCCTGACCACCTGCTCCCTAGCCTGACCACCTGCTCCCTAGCCTGACCACCTGCTCCCTAGCCTGACCACCTGCTCCCTAGCCTGACCACCTGCTCCCTAGCCTGACCACCTGCTCCCTAGCCTGACCACCTGCTCCCTAGCCTGACCACCTGCTCCCTAGCCTGACCATCTGCTCCCTAGCCTGACCATCTGCTCCCTAGCCTGACCACCTGCTCCCTGGCCTGACCACCTGCTTCCTGGCCTGACCACCTGCTTCCTGGCCTGACCACCTGCTTCCTGGCCTGACCACCTGCTTCCTGGCCTGACCACCTGCTTCCTGGCCTGACCACCTGCTCCCTTGCCTGACCACCTGCTCCCTAGCCTGACCATCTGCTCTCTAGCCAGACCACCTGCTCCCTAGCCTGACCCTTGCTACCCACGACTGAACCCCAGCCTGATCACTCACCCACCACCGACTGAACTCTCTGTCTGACCACTTCCCTCCCCTTTCCTGCCTGGCCAGTCAGCTCCTTTGTCTTATCACCCATACCCCCTACCACCACCCACTAACCTCCCATCGACCTCCCACCAGCCTCCCACTAACCTCCCACCAACTTTCCATCAGCCTCCCACCAGCCTTCCACCAGCCTCCCACCAGCTTTCCACCAGTCTCCCACCAGCCTCCGACCAGCCTCCCACCAGCCTCCCACCAGCCTCCCACCATCTTCCCACCAGCCTCCCACCAGTCTCCCACCAACCTAACAACCAGCCTCCCACCAACCGCCCACCAGCCTCTCACCAACCTAACCACCAGCCTCCCACCAGTCTCCCACCAACTTTCCACCAGCCTCCCATTAGCATCCCACCAGCATCCCACCAGCCTCCCACCAGCCTCCCACCAACCTCCCACTGACTCTCCATGAACCAGCCAAATCAACCCACCAACAAAGTCAACCAAGTCAAGTAACGAAAACTTCTGCCCCCACAACGTCGTTATTTCGCCACCAAACGCTTTCAGGGCCATACAATAGATGGTCCAATCATTCGTTTAAATTATCCCCATTCCGAGACTCTCCTTTCCCCAAAGCCCGGTCTTATCCCTAACCCCATGAAACCCCTTTACATTACCGCCCAGGTTTATAGCTATATCTAAACATACCGCCTTTAATTTTCATGAGCTTTCCTTAAGCGAATAAAAAAAAAAAATCATGAAAAACAGAAGAAGAGGACGAGGAAAAAAAAAAAAAGATTTAATGAAGATGTCAAATATTCAGACACTCGGATATATGCATGGGTACACGCACACACACACACACGCACGCGCACACGCACGCACATATAGAGAGAGCTTTTTCACCTTTATAAGGGAAGTAGGCTAGTCAGAGGCACGTACCTATGTCCAACCATTTCACTCCCTTCCACCACACCTTCAACCCTTCCATCTCAACTCCTCATGGTCATCCCTGCATATAAACAACATAGGAGCGGCCGTCGCGAGCTTTGAACTTGGATCCCTGTGAGCGTGAGGCCCAAGCGTTACCACTCCGCCACTCAAGTCTGAGTGGCGGAATGGTAACTTTTCGGTCTCCCGTTCAGAAGGACCCGAGTTCAAAGCTCACGACGGCCGGGCCTGACTGTTTGAATTACGTCGCTGTCACTAGCAATTTGTTCTATTATATATATATATATATATATATATATATATATATATATATATATATATATATATATATATATACTCGTATCTAATTTTTCTGTAGTACTCGGTTTTACTTCCCATTGTTTCTCTTTACAGATTTTTTTTTCTTATGAGGAAATTACTCTTAACAAAAACTCACTGCAAAAATAACGTTCGTTAACTTTTAAAATGTTGAAATTCTTGTCTCGCCAGATCACGTGTCACCCCCCACCTGCCCCGATCCCTCAAGGAGACGAGAAGAGGGAGGAAGTGATCACGATGACCCTTCTCCTCAGGTAAGTAGGTTAGTATATATTGGATTACCTGTCATTTGATATAAACAAATGAACATAATAATAAGTAAATTAATAAATAAATGAATGAGTGAAAATGTGAAGATGTGGATATATGCACAAGTGACCATGCGTTAGCGTGGTATGATTGTATAACATATTATCGTACATTGTACTGGTGTGTTGCTTATTTTGGGGAATTATATGTGTCCCACTCTTTATAAAATTGTCATATGTTTTGTTGTTTATTGTTTTATTATTTATTGTAATTATGTGTACATTATGTATATTTGTAATTACATTAGATATCGCTAATGCGATGCGCGTCTTTTGTCGCCAACTGGAGCTTGGCGTCGGTTGAAAGCCAGCCTTCGGTGTATACACACGTATTCGTTGTCAGTATCTTAGATTTCAGTGTGTTTTCCAGTTTGACTTTTATTAGCCACCCAACACAACCAGGAGAACAAATAAATGAATGGATGAGTGAACGATCTTATGATTGAATAAATGAATAAGTGGATAACTAAGATAAAAACAACAAATATGGTATCTCCTATGATCGATGTTCTAATTCTTTGGTTTAAAAGATATAAGGAATTATTATTATTTCTAAGTTGTGGAAAGCAGAGGCATAAGAAGTGAACTTCAGAGGACGACCAAGGATGAGGTGGATGGACGGGATGAAAGGGTCTTTGAGCAAGAGGGGAATGTCTGTTGAGCAAGAATGGGAGGAGGGCAGGGGATAGGGATCAGTGGAGAATAGTTATGTAGTGATAATATTTTGATGCAGCCTGAAGGGATTTCTCCGAGTCTTCTCTATTTTCTGCACGAGGAGACGAGGAGAGTGGATCATATCATACATACATACATATACCAAAGGTTTTTCCCCCCACACGGGGGGTAGCCAAAAAGAAAAAGGTATAGAAACCATTCCCACCCATTCCATTTCCTATATATTCCACTCCCCTCCACTCTCCTCCCCCCCCTCTTATATTGGCACCTCCTGGATGACGGATCATGTCACCGGGTTAAAAAAAAGCGGCCTTGCTGTGAATGTAATGTGTTTTGCTCCATTGCTTCTGAACCAGGCAGTGGGCAGGAGACAGGGATGATCCTTCATCCAAGAGGAGCTAAGATGAGAGGGAAACAAGGTTGGTGGATCGGGAGTGGAATGATAGGAAGTGGATGCGTGCCCTCAACAGGCTACCCCCCTTATATGGGGGAAAGAAACCCCTGGTATATAGCTTATTTCTTTTCAATTTATTTTCATCTAAATTAATTTGTTTATGAAAACATAATCAAGAAGAACGCATGCATTTTTTTTTTAATCCTGATCACCTTCCGAAAAAAAGACGAATATACATTTCTTTTTGTCTCGGCGGTATCTTAATTTGGTTATATTTTTTATCTAAATTAATTTGTTTATGAAAACATAATCAAGTAAAAACACATACATTTTTTTAATCCTGATCACCTTCCGAAAAAAGACGAATATACATTTCTTTTTGTCTCAGCGGCATCTTGATTTGGCAATACCATTTTCATTTTCTTAGAGACAACAAACCCAACGACGTTTAAAAGAATATCAAGGCCCTTTTTTATGGCCATAATGAACTTCTTCATAATTTACGAAACCATCTTTCTCCTTTCTGCTTCTTTGATAAGCTGGCTGGCAATTTGCCTCCCCAGTATGTTAGTCTTTCATTTCTGTTTTAATAGCTCCATTTTTTCTTCTGCCGTCCGCGTGGAGTAAAGTGACATTCCTCCTCATTAACATCATCCGAAGCTGTCCATATTGCTTTATTTTTTCATTCTCTTGTTTATTTTTCCTTATCATTCTTCCGTATTTTCATTTCTACATAAACGTTTTCTTGAATTCATATTACCTCGAGCCACATTTTTAGTTTTTATTATTTGAAATTCGAAGAGCAGAATGTACACGAGGTAAATTAAATAATCTATATAGCACTAGCCCTCCTTTCCCAACCCCTCCAAAAAGGGGAAAAAAATCGTGATGCTCGTTAACCTCTTCAGTACGAGTTCAATTCTCGCACGCAGCATCGGATGCCTAATGTATGTAGAATGCATCACTTTACTTGCGTTATAAAATATAAAGTCACTGCTGTATTACCCGTTCTCTTTCACTCTGAGTAATAATAAACACAGAAAACGTGATCAAATCAGTTCAGAGTTCGGGGGTGACTCAGCTACAACTACAAAATAAATATAATCAAGACGCCGACAGCGGCGTCATCGTATAGAGGAGGTTAGTGGGTTAGATCAAGATAGGAAACCATTAATAGACAGAAGAAAAAAGAAGAAAATGAAGTGTCTACGCCAGGAGACGAGTAGCTGCCAAGGCTCTCTCCACTTGGACTCTTGGATTGGGTAACCGTCACTGCCGGGAATCGGAGAGGAATGCGGGATTCGAACCCTCAACTAAGGAAATGCGAGACCACGTTCCCGATTACGCAACCAGTGCACTGATAGGTAGAAGACACCTCCATGAAATCGTCTGATGGTAGTTAGTATAATATTAAAACTGGTACTGTCTATTAACTGATAATGGTTGGTTGTTATGGACTTTGATTTACTGGCGTTTCTATCTTCGTGTACAACCTTACTTCATCATAAGTTCACCACAGGGACGGTTGTACACTGTACAATGTACTGATTGTGCCCATGGTGGCTGACGTCGGACAATGTCGTTTATCTGAAGGAAGGACCTCAGGCTGAGGGTGTTAAGTTTGGACCTAATTTTCAATGAAGCCCTTCCCTAAGATGAAACATTTACTTATTTTGTTTTGACTCACACACACACACACACACACACACACACACACACACACACACACACACACACACACACACACACACACACACACACACACACACACACACACACACACAAACACACACACACAAACACACACACACACACACACACACACACACACACACACACACACACACACACACTTGTAATAGACATTTGGAACAAGTTAGATGAGAAAGTGGTGTGTGCAAAAACAATACACGAATTTAAAAACAGTCTAGATAAAATGAGATATGAAGACGGGACACCGTGAGCATAGCTCCCCTTCCCGTAAAATACAACTAGGTAAATACACACATTTTCTATATTTTGCTGGTACAGAAATGTAGAGCTTGTGTAGGAAAGTTAAGTAGAGCTTGGCTTAGAGGAGATCAGTAATGAAGGCAGAGTGAAGGAGAGAGTAGGGAGAAGCTGTAAGAGAAAAGAGAGGATGAAAAAATAAAACTGAGAGAAATGTAAATGGGACTAGATATCAAAGGGGTGAAAGTGAGAAGGGGAAAGGATTGAGAGGAGTATAATAAAACGAGAGAGAAAAAATAAACATAGGAATGATGGGAAGATAGAAGGGAGAAATAGCGAAGGGGAATATATAGATGTAAATTAATTGTGCAGATGGAATAGTGTAAAGAGGAGGTGGGGAGAGTAGAAGAGATAGATAAAGGGGCAGAGGAAAAAGAAGTAAAAAAGATAGAAAGGAGGGTATGACGAGGGGAAAGAAGGGAAAGAAAAGGGGGAGAGATGGGGTGAAGACCATTGATGTAATTAGAAGATAAAGTAGGCACAAAAATAGACAAGGGAACTGGGAACGAGAAGGGGAAAGATAGAGTAGGGAGAGAGGAAAGGGAAGAAAAGAAGAGAGAATGGGAAAGGATTGAGGATTGTGGGTTCATTGAACTAGCATTTAGGTTGCGGAAGGAGCAGTGAACGGTACGGTGACAAGGATGTGGCAGACGGGCCATCGTCAGACTCTACAGCTCAACGGAATGGTCACGAGTGCCGTTGCGTTGCGTTGCGCCTTAGCACAGCCGCGTCAGGCAACTTTCTGATTACACCGTCTTGACTTTAAACAGTTTCCTGGTTCTTGCCGTCCTCTTTTTCTCTCTCTTGGGGCCCGTGTTCCTATTTGTTCGTTCTGTCAAAGGCCAGTGACAGGTACATCCATTACGTGAAAGTCAGAGAGAATTATCTTTTTGACACACTTTTTTTTTAACCCATCAACCCTCCTTAACTCCCTATGGAGGTGCAACCTCGAGGGGCTAATACTCGATCTCTGGAGTAGTTCCAAGATGTTTCTCTTTCTTCTTCAACTGTATTTTCTTCTTTTCATGCATGGGGACCTGACAACCTGTGTAAGAGGCTGGCAGATAAAGGTAGATAAAGGTAGACAAGTGAAGTAGATAGAGAGGTAGGTGGCGAGAATTTCATTTCTATGAGTTGGATGTTTGATGAACAAGAGTCGTAGGCAAAGGAATTACACAACCTCCTCCTTGCCTAAAGTTTACAAACAACCGCTGGGGGACCCGATTTCATTGCTGTATTATGCTGATGTAACAGTATGTAAACTAAGTCGGTAATGCATTGATTTCGAGATTGCTTGACTAAGCAATATTGCTTAAGGGGTTTGTAACAGGCTTTCTGATTGGAGAAAGGGTGGAGGAGAAGAAAATTCACTTGGTTCATGGGAGTCTCTGGTTTTGCTATTGGTTCAAAAGTTTTATGCCTGTGGGAATGCACAGCTTCGCCGCTTATGTCTCTAATTCGTTGTTGATTGATGTGGGCCTCCTTAGGCCGCTCTTTACACGACATGGTCTGCTTCAAACAGGTACCAACGACTTACTCTTGCTCTATATACCTGGGCACATATGACCTTCCGTAGCCAAGAACTTCCTTGTTTAAGATCCTCATCCTTTAGTGGACTTCAAGACCGACGGGCCACAGAAACTTCTCGCCATTAACGTGGATGGAACACTGGGTAATTTCGGTTTCCATTGAAGGAGCGAGAGCGACTCGCCTTGTGTCTTAGTCGTAGGAGTACATCATCCGGGCGGACACTTTGTGTGTCTATAATGGTGAAGAATATGGGGTTTATGGGGATGCATTTATATCAGCTCTCCGTTCTTGGCTCCTTTTTTTTTTTTAGGACGAGCTACTAGGAACCTGTCATCTATGGTGTTTGTTGCATCTAGTTAATTTCATTGGAATAATGCCTCCGAGGAAGCTACTTCTTATACTTACATAAGGTATATGACACAACGTCTAGAACAGAAGACTTTCCAATGGATGTCATCGACGTCGTCGTCGCTTTTATCTGCGCTTCATTTCCAAAGAAACCAATTCCACAACAGTTTACGCGAGGAAATTATACCCTAATTGCATATGTAGATATACAAAGACTGTTTGTGTGGAAACGCTTATGTGAAAACAAGAGGACGTGATTGTGTGTATATCAAAAGGATGCGTATGTGTATCGGGGAGGTGGGGTAGTTATTTTCATATGCATCACTTTCTGCAATGTTGACATTGCAAGACAATGATGAAAAATTGCCCCTCGGACTGAAATTCATGAGACCGCATTTGGTGTAATTAAATGATATGGGGGAAACTAATTGTACGGTGTGCTGTATAGATAAAACTAAATTATGTACGTATATACATATATATATATATATATATATATATATATATAAATATAATTGTGTGTGTGTGTGTGTGTGTGTGTGTGTGTGTGTGTTTATGTCGCCAATCATGTAAATAATATTAAGCTACTAAAGCTCACAACCTTATATAACATAAGTGCCGTAACTGTGACATACTTTCTTTACTCCCACGAGGAACTAGACATATTTATATATCTCAACAAATATAAATTTCTTTGTTTGAAAATTTCATTGTCTAGTTTTGGAGGGTGAAATAAATATCATTTTTTTTTTTCGTGATTATAGTGCACGTAATTAAAAAATCATGATGAATGTGCTTGTCTCGACAATTAAATGAAAAATTAAGTAAATATATGGAAAACACTGGGAGTTCTACCACCCCTGCATTCTAGATATTACAGCCCTCAATATATTTCATCATACCAAAAAAAAAAAAGTAACAAAAGCAAAAATTTATCAAAAAAATTGTTCATCAAAACAACCACAAATGTTCAACAGCTCCAAAACCACGACCATCTTTTTCCTACCTTCCAATCTACAACATGATGACTGCATGCATAAGCTATGATCTCTTAAATCTCTCTCTCTCTCTCTCTCTCTCTCTCTCTCTCTCTCTCTCTCTCTCTCTCTCTCTCTCTCTCTCTCTCTCTCTCTCTCTCTCTCTCTCTCTCTCTTTCTTCTTCCTTTTCTTTTTCTTTTTTATTTTCTGTCTCTCTTTCCCTCTCCCTCCCCTCCCTCTCTCTTTCCCTCACCTCCCACTCTCTCTCCCTCCCCTCCTCCTCCCCCTCTCTCTCTCCCTCCCCCCCTCTCTCTCTCTCTCTCTCTCTCTCTCTCTCTCTCTCTCTCTCTCTCTCTCTCCTTTTCTTTCTTTTTCTCTATCCAATTTTTACTATCTCTCTTGCGCTTTTTCATATCCCCTTTCTCATTCCTTCTCCCTTTTTCTGCCTCGTTCTCGTTTTCTCTCTGTCTCTTTTTCGTACATTCGTGGGAAACTCGGCTGTTCATTCTACACATCTTCGTGGATACATGTGATCTTTACCTCCAAAGACGGACGTCACGTGGGTGCTAGACTTAAGGCTATTCATCGCGACTGGGCCGTGACGTCGCCGTGACGTCACTGTGACGTCAGTTTCGGACGAAGGGGAAACTGGCTGGGATAGAAGCCACTCGAGGACCATAGAGGTTGAATTGCCCCTCCAGGGTTAGGGCTAAGGCTGAATAAGGCTTCAGATGTCGCCATCTCCTAACTGGTTTCCTAACTTCAAGAGTTCATGATGCTCGGCACATAAACCCACACGGACGCGCACACAAACATGCACATAGATGTACATAGACGTACACAGACGTACTCGTACACAAATGCACACAGACGCACGCAATCGCACACAGACGTACTCGTACACAAATGCACACAGACGCACGCAATCGCACACAGACGCACACACACATACACACACACACACACACACACACACACACACACACACACACACACACACACACACACACACACACACACACACACACACACACACACACACACACACACACACACACACACACACACACACACACAGATAAACAGACAGACAGACAGACATACAGACACACACACACACACACACACACACACACACACACACACACACACACACACACACACACACACACACACACACACACACACACACACACACAAACATTTGCTCACACACGCATACACACGTACATGCACAGGCATCTGTACTATTACGTGCCTTTGTTCGGATGATTACACAATTTTGTTCTATATAAGGAGCTTCGGCGTCCATTTCCTGCTAGAACAGAATTCCTGTATTGTTTCGTAGTAGCGTAGATTGCTTACAGCAAGAGAGCCTCGGGAAAGAAGATATGGCTCTTTGTTTTCTCCTTCACAGGATTTCTCGGAAATGGAAGGCAGAGTATGGGGAGCCAGTAAACCAGTTTGGTTTTCCCTAATGCAGTGGTTCTTAAACCTAGAGCTGCGAGATCGGTTCCTAGGTTGAACCTTATATTGGTTCCTAGGGGTATTAGTTTTGTGAATAAATGTTAAAAACACAATTTTTTTTATATACGTAATATCAATGTTGTTTCTTTTGGTCAGTTCTAGAAGGTGATACGAGAACCGGTTCGTGATTTGAAGGTGGATACGATCAATGAAAAATGTGAAGAAACTCCTCTAATAAATGGCGAGATATTGCCCCTTACTTTTTGCATTATCCCCGAATTGAATGAATATTAATAACATTTCCTGTTTTTCCTATGGGAGCCTGACCTTTTGTCTATGGGGGGGGAAAAGAAGATAGGATAAGGCCATTTCCTCTGCTCCCCAAGACAATAGAAATGATAAATATTCGTATGGTATCTGCATTTGATTCTCACTCTCGGCATATTCTTTGTGTCTTGATAAATGATGTCTCGCTAGCTTTCCTCCTTTTTGGTCCATATTTTCTTCGTTGGTTTCATTTATATCAGGAGTTCTGTATTTACACCGTTTTTATGAATTGCTGTTGTTTAGTCTCCTAGAAATTCATTCACTAGTGGATAGAACGGTTTCCTCCTTTTTGGTCCATATTTTCTTCGTTGATTTCATTTATATCTGGAGTTCTGTATGTACACCGTTTTTATGGATTGCTGTTGTTTAGCCTCCTAGAAATTCATTCACTAGTGGATAGAACCCTAGTGCATCCAATAACTATCACTAGTTTTTGATTTGTGGTCCTGTTTGTGAACCATGGTGGCCCACAAGGAGCCACTGAACCATAAGTTAAGAACCACTGATTTATATGTTTGCTGTCATTCTTTCCTGGCCTACACAAGAGGTTTCTCTCCTTTTTCTGTTTTGTTTATTCCCCTGCAGTCTTCTTTAGCTACGTCCACAAATCTTCCTTTAATCTTTGATCCACAAATTATTCTCCACTTCCCATACCCCAGTTGTTGTTAATAAACTTGTTCACACAAACTCAACAAATCCTTACTCGTCCTTTCCATGTTTACCCTTTCGTCCTTCTTTCATTTTCTTCCAATTTACTGATTGGTTTATTCTGTTATAGTTTATACCTATTGACGCAGCCCGAAGGGATTTCTCTCCGTCTTCTCCTTTTTTGCATGAGGGGACGGCGAGTGGGGTCGCCGAATTAAAGAAGAGGACTTGCTGTGGATCTGCTGTGTCTTGCAACACTGCTTCTGACCCAGGGCAGTGGACAAGATGCAGGGATGACCCGTCATCCAGGAGGTGCCAAGATAAGAGGGAGGGAGGAGGGTGGAGGGGAGTGGAATATGTAGGAAATGGAATGGGTGGGAGTGGTTTCTATGCCTTTTTCTTTTTGGCTACCCCCCGTGTAAGGGGGAAAAGCCTTTGGTATATGTATGTATGTATCATTCTGCCTCCACGATTCGTTGAAATGCAGCCAATGTAATCAATGAGACGGATACGACCAAGATTACCACAAGACTTTGGATTGTCGTTCCCCTGACAGCCGTAAATTCAGTCCACCTTTCAATTTAAATTAAGACTCTGTACGGGCTGTTTCCAATAGGATCTCCATCAAAGTCAAAGCTTTAAACTGTTAAGAATTTATGGTTTACATGTTTGATAACAAGTTATGTATCACCACTATGATGTGGGAAAAAATTATCAAAAACACTAGAAAAGTTGAACACTCGTTCAGCCTCTAATAGTAAAAAAAAAAAAAAAAAAAAAAAAAAAAAAAAACGAGCTTATTGTTGAATACATTCTAAGATGTATTTTGCCTATTCTAGTTTATTATTTTCTATTAGTTTATAGTTGCATATGCTCTTCTAAATAGGGTGTATATGCCACTGTTGACAGGGTTGAATTTGTTTAAATTTTTCGTCTTTCCACTATTACTATAGTGTGACCTTTGTATATACAAAAGCGAAAGTGAGCTGGCCTTGATCCAGCCAAAAGCGACCAAGGTAGTTTCAATGAGTAATGGGACTTGGCTTTACTCTTGTATATACATGGCATTCTTTCCTAGTCTCTTTTGTCCGTGGTGACCCCTTTTGCTATCTTCGAGATTTTTCCTTTCTGTTCGTATATTTCTATGCATTACATTCTTTTTTCTTACATTTATTACTTTGGTCCAATTCATGTGATATATGAATGTTCCCACCAGCCAGCTATACATTGCAACTGGCAAAATGGAAAAGTCCTATTTTTCAAAGACACCCTCTCCAACGCGTCTCGTGTATTTGTGTGTGTGTGTGAGAGAGAATTTTTCAAGAGGAGAGTGAGTCTTACAGGTAAACGCGCATTTCTCTCGAAGGAAGTTTATCAAACACAGCCTTTGTCTACTTTACATTCGTGAGTTAAAATAACGGGTTTAGCCACTGTAACCACAGTTTGGGCCTTCAGGCTGTGCCTGAACGGTAGGCTAAAGATAAAAAGAACTCACAGGTGAGCGTGCATTTCTCTCGAAGGAAGTTTATCAAATACAGCTTTTGTCTATTTTACATTCGCGTGTCGAACTAACGGGTTCAGCCGCTGTGACCACAGTTTGGGCCTTCAGCCTGTGCCCGAGTGATAAGCTAAAGATAAAAAGTATTCACAGGTGAGCGTGCATTTCTTTCGACGGAAGTTTATCAAACACAGCTTCTCTACTTTACATTCGTAGGTCGAATTGACGGATTCAGCCACTGTGACCACAGTTCGGGCCTTCAGCCTGTGCCCGAGTGGTAAGCTAAAGATAAAAAGTATTCACAGGTGAGCGTGCATTTCTTTCGACGGAAGTTTATCAAACACAGCTTCTCTACTTTACATTCGTAGGTCGAATTGACGGGTTCAGCCACTGTGACCACAGTTCGGGCCTTCAGCTTGTGCCCGAGTGATAAGCTAAAAAGATAAAAAGAAAACGGGGATGGTTTGCCGAGAAAGGTGACCCACCAAACCTCGCATTCACCGGACACCGCAGAAGCTTTCTAGCTCTCGAGGTCAGAGAAACACCAACGGAAATTCCTTGTTTATTGCATTGGCTGAACACCTGAGCGGATTCTTCCGCTTCAGATGAACTGTGGCGAGGTTCAACTGAACAGGAGAACAAGTCCTATCGTTCATCCTGGTGAGCTAGAAAGTTAGAGCCAAGACAAACCACAATTTTCAAAGGAACATTAAGATAATGGCCGAAGGTTGAAATAAATCGTGTAATGAGCATTTCTGTAACATTTTTAATGTTAGAATAACTCAGATGGACTTAGAATAAATTTGAAAGACCATCCAGGCATCAAACATTTTCTTTCGTTATCAATTAGATAATATATAGTGAATTAAGAAACTGTCTAAAAAAAAAACATTATTTCTGTCGAGGATAAATATGTAAGGAGCCTCATCGATGAGACGCTTAGGCTAAGACCAATTCATCACGATGGCCCACACAAGATATCCAATAATCGAGATTTTTGTCACCGGGTGTCTACCTTGGTGAATAACATCTTTTTGTCTTAGAAAAATATACAAATAAATAGATATATATATATATAAAAAAAGATGTTTAGCACACCACCGCACCCAACTTTGTTATTTACGAGTTATCACTGGGCTATACGTTGACCACTTTTGCCATAGAATCTTCGAGAACAGATACAAGCCAACCGCAGCATTGCTAAAACAAAGTATTACACCAAAGACGACTACTGACCGTTTCTCCGGAATTCAAACCATATTCCTAATGTTATACATAAGAATTAAGGAGAGTGCAAGAAACCATAAGGCCTACACTACGCAGTACCATATCCATTACCACCAATCATCCCCATCCATAAAATCATCTAACCTTATTCTAAAGCAACAAATAGTTTCAACGCTCATTACATGGTTACTAAGTCTATTCCATTCGCTAACCACTCTATTGGAAATCCAGCCCTTGCCTCTTTCCATCTTAAATCTAAATTGTCTGATTTAATATTATTACTGCGAGTCCTGCCCTGTTGTATTAATATGATAACCGTCTCTGCATCACCCTTGTTAAAGCCCTTGGCCCATTTGAATACCTCTATTGGATCACCCCGCACGCCAAGTCTTTCCAGAGAGTGTAACTTAAGGTTCCTAAATATGTCTTCTTGAGGTACATTTCTGAGCCCATGTAACATTTTGGTCATTCCCATCTGTATTGATTCTAGTGAATTAATGTCCATTATATAGGACGGAGACCAAAATTGTACCGCATAGTCAAGGATGGGACTAACTAATGCCAGATAAAGTTTGATAATTACATCTGCGCTTTTGTTTGTCATCGCCCGAACAGTAAATCTTAATACCCTATTAGCTCTCTTCCTGGCGCTAATGCACTGTTTACTGGATTTAAGGTCAGGACTCACTTGCACTCCCAAATCTTTCTCACTTTAATTTTTTCTGGTTAATATAAAAAATATCATCCGGTCAATGGGAAGACATGGACTATAATTTGAATTTAATCGGTCAAGACCCATCTTTGATCCATATTTGCATCTCGAGTGAATAAAATCGTCATTGGTGATGTTCGGCAAGTCTCTATCGCGTAAGTTGAGTCTGTGAGGGCAGGATTACCTGGTGATCTCTGTGTAAAATGATTGATGATTGATTCGGTTTAACGTCACAAACTCCCCCTGTCAGGAGACTAGGACGGTTCCCCTTATAGAGGACTTTGTAGCGTGGAATTTGATGAAGCATGACCTTGGTCCAACTCGATAGAGGCAGGCTTCGAACCGCCGTCACATCGACCATACCCGCAAGTTGTGATGTTTTAACCCAGAGAGCATTCTATGTAAAATGTATGTGGAGAATGTATTTGTAAAGTTGTCTAAAAGTGCATACGCAATTTTTGAAGAGGATAATAACGTTCCTACCTCGAATGATTTGATTGGTGCACGCAATATATAAGGAAATATTTGTTAGAAAATTAATTGAACCCTCATCTTAAATTTGAGCTCCGGTATACCATTCCTATTTCTGCATTTCAGAAATAGTAATTGTTCTCCTCTTAGGATTTAGGAGTTTGTTTTTTTGCTCCACCGGATCTGGAAATCGTAAGGTCACACTCACCCTATCGTATTTTGTCAATTATGAATGTTAGTTAGGAATATATACATATTTGTTTTAGACCTATAGGTTATGTAGCCCTACTTCTATCTTTCACTTGTGGGTTAGTAGCCCCTTTATCTGGTATGAAACTCTAACAAAATTCAAGCGTGACCCCAGCCTTGTACATACCCTCCGTGCTGCCACACTCGGATAATGATTATCATAATTATCTCTTTCTCACTGTGTCTAACTCCTGGTGATCTTAATGCATTACTAAAATATCATACATCGAGACATATGAAGTGCCTGAGCCGTAGAGACTATCTTTTCAGACGAAAGTATCATAATTGAAGAAACGGGAAAAGCGCCGCGACCCTTTCCAGAATGTATAACCCGAATGTCGGAACAATAGAACGTATTTCCCTTCAATATTCTCAAGTAGATGTCCCAGCTTTCAATCTCTATACACGTAGGTCCCTTAATATAACACTCGCCAACCGCCACTTGTGCAGACGTTCGGGCCTAGAATATAAAACCATTTCGGGAATTGGTGGTGTCATATCCTGGGTCAATTCCCGAAGTGAGCTTGTGTCCTGGGCTCAAACGTCCGCACAAGTGGCGGTTGGTGAGTGTTGGATTAATGGACCTAGGCGTATCTGGTCGCTGCCTGTTCCTGTACTCGGTAGAGGCTGTTCGTTCCTGTCCAAGTTCCAGTAGGTGCGTGTTCCTCCCCACGTCCCTGGTGCTGTTGGCTTCTTCCTGCAATCCGGGAAGCTGTTTCTGCATCCAAAAGAGACGAATGCTTCCTTCCTATCCTCCAGGTGATGTAACAGACACACCAGGAGGTTCTGGGTTCCTCGCAAGTGCATTCCTCGTCATGAAAGTTACTCTTAATCTTATTCCGCTGGTCTTCGGGTCACTTGGTGATCCATAACCGCTCTTGAAGCGTCTCGCCATGTCTTTCTGTCCTGTGCCACCACCTCCTTCCATTCTCTTGGTTCTATTCTGCACATCTGCACATCTTCTTCAACGCATCTCCTCCAGTCTTTTCTAGGTCGTCCAAGTGGTCGTCTTCCACGCATTCCACTATTCATCACTTTCTTTGGCCATCTAGTCATGAAAGTTATCTCAACTCTTTAGGCCCAACTGATATCATCTATTTGCTCCTGTCCTAAGCCCTCTCTACATATAGGTATTTTATGCAACATTATACTTAGTATTTTAGGTCATTGTTTGGTTCCATATCTTTACTCCTTCAATGTACATGTCGGTCATCTAAGAATACTCGTGGGTGTAACGAAAATATTGAAAGAATGTATATCACTTTAGAAAAAGGTGTTGCAAGATGGATTTCTAGACTCTTAATAAATGTTGGTGGTAAGGAGCTTACTCCAGGAGACTCTTAATTGTAACCGAAGTCTTGGGTATTGGTGCAACCAAAGGAATTGTCGTCAACGACCTAGAGGTACAGGGGTCCCTGGTTACATGGACCAAAGCTATGGGGGCAGGAGGTGTCATAGGGACTGGAAAAACGGGACATCCCTAGCAACGGTGCCCCGCAGTGGTGTAAAAGAAAAGAAAGAAATTTGTAAAATATACACATCCTATATCCTTGTACCAGTGAAGGGATACATTCATACATACACACAAATATGAATGTACATGAACACACGTACATTTTCTTTCTCGTTCGCGCACACACGTACACAAACGCACGCACGTATGCACACAGATATATACACATATATACACACACATACGCGCACTAATCTCTCTTTTTCTCTTTTCAGTTCTCTATCTCCGTGTCCCTCTCACATTCAGTCTCTCATTCACACACACACACACACACACACACACACACACACACACACACACACACACACACACACACACACACACACACACACACACACACACACACACACACACACACACACACACGCAGACACACACGCAGACACACACACACACACACACACACACACACACACACACACAGACAGACACACACACACACACACACACACACAGACACACACACACAGACACACACACACACACACACACACACACACACACACACACACACACACACACACACACACACACACACACACACACACACACACAGACACAGACACAGACACACACACACACACACACAGAGACACACACACACAGACACACACTCAGAGACACGCACACACAGACACACACACACACACACACAGACAGACACACACACACACACACACACACACACACACACACACACACACACACACACACACACACACACACACACACACACACACACACACTCACATATACTTACACACAAACATACTCATGCATACATACACACAAAAACACATACACACTTATATTTACACATTGAGACGTGTATTTGGACAACAAAATGACTTAAGGCATACGCACGTGTTGGTATTCACGCTTGTACACAGGATCAGGCAGAAATGAGTTATACAAGTACACACGCACAATCATACGAACATATTTTGCAGGGATAACATACGTGTACACATATATATAGGCATATTTTCAGTATTGCTTTTTCCATCGCTCTAGCTAAAGTATGGTGTCTACCAATGCGGAGATTTTCACATGAAGAGAAAGAATGCACATTGATAACATCACACATACACACATGCATACACACAAGCATACACACACATACATACAACTCCATGCAAAGCTTAAACTAAGACCTTGTCTCCATAGTTCGGGAAATGGGTTTTCCTTGGAAAACGAGTCTCCGACTTTCGCGAAACCATTTGTTTCTTCTGGGTTCTGCGTTCTCGGCTCCTTGTGTCTCCTCTTCCTCGTCTGTTTCTCTCGTCTTGTTGCTTACACATTATATCCTTCTCCTGCCCGCCTCGGCAATTGACTTCCTCTTCACTGCTGCGGTAAGGAAGTGCTTCACTGTCCTTCATTGACCAATGATTATCCGGCTCTATAGCATCTGAACGTAAACAAGGGTTGCTATTGGCCCATGTTTTTTCGATACGGGAGCGAAATACTCTCAAGTAAACTTCAGTTTCTTCATCACTGCGGCAGCGTTCAGGGACGTTCTTCTGGCTGAGAAAGGGCAGTTTTCCGTGGCTGAGGGGACGGGCCCTGGTAAGAAGTTGATGTCAACGGACCGCGACCCCTGCTGAATGGAGTTTGCTTCCCGAGTTACATAAAATCGCTTGTCCTTAACCATAATAAAATCGCTTGTCCTTAACCATAATAAAATACTCAAAGTATGGCACCCTGTTGAGGAGGAAAAAGAATGAAAACAAACGCATGTAATGTATGCGTATGTGCTCGACATAATATATGGGAACGCTTGCGTAAGTGGATTTATATTTTCGGGTAGGTATGCGGGTATAGAAATGCGATCGTACTTTTTGATGGAGAGGTAATAAGATCTTTAGCTTATCTAGCATGGCGACGTCCTTTAAAATGAAAAAAATCTTTGGTTTTAAAAAGAGTACAATTTATGATATCACTATTGTGAATGAGTTGAATATTTTCATCTCGGGTTTAAAGGCCTGTGTATACGTGTATGTATATCCGTGCGTGTATATTTGTGCTTGCGCGTTTGCGCGCAAATCCCTTTCGATGTGTGTGTGTGTGTGTGTGTGTGTGTGTGTGTGTGTGTGTGTGTGTGTGTGTGTGTGTGTGAGTGTGTGTGTGTGTGTGTGTATGAGTGTAATATTTGTATATATATATATATATATATATATATATATGTGTGTGTGTGTGTGTGTGTATATGTGTAAATATATGTATATTTATATATATATATATGTGTGTGTGTGTGTGTGTGTGTGTGTGTGTGTGTGTGTGTGTGTGTGTGTGTGTGTGTGTGTGTGTGTGTGTGTGTGTGTGAGTGTGTGTGTGTGTGATTCACCATGATCTTGGATCACGTGTTGGATTCGTGATCGACATCTATTTCCCTCCCGGAAGAGAACTCAGAGCTCATATATGACCGATCTATGGCTAATGCTGTGACCTCACACGCACACACACTCCCAGCTCCCCGCCCACGAGAGTTGGAGTAACGACCCGCAGCGCAGCGATACTGAAATCATTTCAGCCCTGGGCGGGATTCGAACCCGAACCTCAGTAGTAGTAGCCGGGAACTCTACCAACTGCGCCACGAGTCGTGTGTGTGTGTGTGTGTGTGTGTGTGTGTGTGTGTGTGTGTGTGTGTGTGTGTGTGCGCGTGTGTGTGTGTGTGGACTTCCTCGTGTGTATACGTGTTTGCAATGTCTGATGCCCGCTCGCTCGTATTTTCCCTTGATGCAAAAATTTCCGAGCGGATAAGCTCCTTTTTTTTTTTTTTTTTTTGAGTTTTGAGTTTTGAGTTTTGCTCCGCCATAACCCAGTCATTCCTGGTTGTCCCTTTATAGAATTTGTTGCGAGAATTTGATTTATGACAGGGGAAGTGCCCGAAACGAATATGTTGCTTAATAATCTCGACAAATTTCACCAAAAAAATATATAATCGCCTTACACTGACCATTACTCTTTTGCTACGGAATCCATGAATTTCCGAATATATTTCCAGCATTTTACGAAGAAAAAAAAAAATCTCGTCCGCTGACATAACTCTATCCCTTTAACTCGTACAAGTCTCCCTTTAATCTGGATAGAATCGTTTGAACAAAATCTTTAAATAGAAAACTCATCTTTAGATTAGGGTTAAAAAAACTATCATCCGCTGACATACCGTAAATCTATTCCTTTAACTCGTAGAAGTCTCCGTTTAATCTGGATAGAATAGTTTGAACAGAATCTTTAAATAGAGAACTCATCTTTAGATTAGGGTTAAAAAAATCTATCATCCACTGACATAACTCTATCCCTTTAACTCGTACAAGTCTCCCTTTAATCTGGATAAAATCCTTTGAACAAAATCTTTAGATAGACAACTCAGCTTTAGATTAGAGTTAAAAAAAATATCTCATCCGCTGACATAACTCTATCCCTTTAACTCGTAGAAGTCTCCCTTTAATCTGGATAGAATAGTTTGAACAAAATCTTGAAATAGACAACTCAGCTTTAGATTAGAATTAAAAAAACTCATCCGTTGACATAATTCTAACCCTTTAACTCGTACAAGTCTCCCTTTAATCTGGATAGAATCCTTTGAACAAAATCTTTAGATAGACAACTAAGCTTTAGATTAGGGTTAAAAAAATCTATCATCTGCTGACATAGCTCTATTCCTTTAACTCGTACAAGTCTCCCTTTAATCTGGATAAAATCCTTTGAACAAAATCTTTAGATAGACAACTCAGCTTTAGATTAGAGTTGAAAAAAATATCTCATCCGCTGACATAACTCTATCCCTTTAATCGTAGAAGTCTCCCTTTAATCTGGATAGAATAGTTTGAACAAAATCTTTAAATAGACAACTCGGCTTTAGATTATGGTTAAAAAAAGTTATCGTCCGCTGACATACGGTAAACCTACACCTTTAACTCGTACAAGTCTCCCTTTAATCTGGGTAGAGTCCCTTGAACAAAATCTTAAAATAGACAACTCAGCTTTAGATTAGGGTTAATATTTTATTTTGGTTCGCAGTAGACGATTTAATTCACATTGGAGGAAGAATCAACATCTCATTTCCTCCTGAGTCTGTACTTGGATGTTCCCACAATGTATTTCAAAGGTGAATATCACAAAACTCGTTCCAACAATGTGACGTATTCTTTAAATATTTTTCTAACTGACTGTAGGATATTTTGTTCATCTAGCAAAATCACTGGATGGAAAGGATTAGTTTAACTCTTCTTTATTTTTAAATAAATAAACAACAAATGAATGAATAAATATTTATGTAAAATATACATTCATACATACATATATACATACATACATACATAAGTTACATATATACATACATGTATACATGCATACATACATACACACATACATACATACATTATAAGGAAGACCATTTTCACTGCAGCAAAAGAGACGCTTAAGATCATTTTAACCCTTATGGCTTCCACTGTGCTAAACAAAAGCAACTGGCGTTAGTTATTTCATCCAGCAAACGAAAATGACTCTCGTGCCCGTAAGCAATGTTGCTGTAGTGTCTGACTTGAATACAATACAGCGGGACGTAAACTAGTAAGGGAAGGGGAAAAAGAGGCGTGGAGACTGTTACAAAGGATTACAAAGGGGGAGCATGTCGACAGGAGACCTTTTGGTTCATAACTAGGTCGGGTGAGAAAAAATGATAATAATGATAAATAAATAAATACATAAATAAAAATATGATAATATAAATAATAATAGATAAAAGAAATAAATATGTAAAGTTAAATAACAAAACAAACAGTTGAATAGTAAATAATAATGAATTGACAGAAAAATAATAATAAACAAACAGACAAATCATAACAAATAAATAAATAAATAATATAAAATAAATGAGTCAGTACAAGGCCATTCTAATCATATGGGTAATGCCGTCTATCGAGTTCATTCACATTAAGAAAACTACATCAGACGAGGAATCGTACATTCGCCTTAGTATAGAATCTATACTTGTTTTCCAAAATACCTGCAGCCTGTAAACTGCAACCTACCGTTTATCACTTTCTCAATGTAAGAACAAGGTACGGGCTGATCCAGCGCTCAGTCCAGGATTGATATGACAGTATGAAAACGCTTAGCGAAAGCAAACGGAGAAGTTCGAGTTTAACCTTGGTAATTACGTTTTCATGTATGCATTTGTATGTCCTTGCTTGGTGCTTGCGCCTGTGTAATAGTTAGCGTGACTGTGTGCGCTCACGCGTTTGTGTGTGTGTATACGTCTGCGTTTGTGAGTGAGCGTGAGTTGGGTATATTTGTGTTCGTGCGCGCGTGTCTGGTGGGTGGAGTGGAGCAAGTGGAGGTGGATCTGAGTGGAGTGGAGTGTGACGAGACTTAACGGGATGACTTGGAGTAGATGGAGTTGGTGTATATGAAGGTGGATTTAAACGGAGTGGAGTGCGCGGGTGGAGATAATTGAGAAGGAATGGGGGGACTGTGGAAACACAGGAGCATTTACGGAAGGAAGAAGAATGGTGGTCAATTGAAAACGAATCGGGTGGAGGAGGGAAGAAGTGGGAATGGGATTCAAGGAGGGAAGGAGGAAGAAGTGAGGGTGTAGAGGGATGCAACAAGGAATAGGGGATGGGGGGGACAGGGAAGGGAGTGAGGAGGGAAGAAAAAAATAGGGAAATAGGAAAAAGAAAAGGAAAATAGTAAAGGGAATGCAGCGGTACTGATGCCATTTTGTGGAAATTTTCCCCAAATTTGTGGAAAAGTTTAAACTGCTTACGATTATTTTTGTGTAGAATTTGAATGATGTGTTGCAATGATCATATTTGTGTATATAATAATTCCTTCATTTTGTGGAAAAAAATGTGGAAATCCAGATTTCCTTGTCGGAATTTTGTGGAAAAAATCTCCCTCATTTGAGGGAGCTGGGATTGATCACAGTGTCAACACTGCAACAGTGATCGGCTGGAAGAGAAAAGGTGACGTGAGGGGCACCAGAGATGATGTGACGAGAAAGAGAAGGAAGAATAAAGAAAGGAGGAAGAGGAGAAGAAAGAGTAAGAAGATGAGACGGAGGAGGAGGAGGAGGAGGGAGACATGGAAGAAGATACTGAATATAAAAGAAATGTAAGAGGTACAAGGGCAGATAAAAGGAGGGAATTAGGAGAAAGTAGATGAAAAGAACGAGCGGAACGATAGAAAAAGGGAGGTAAGGAGACATGAGGAAACAAAGAAAAAGAAGATTAAAAGAAGAAACGAACAAGAAAGTGGGGGAGAGGTAAAGAGGAAGGAGTGGTTAAGCGAACAAGCGAATAATTCAGAGAAAGGCAGATGAATGCAAGAGGGAAGGAAAAGGAGACTGGAACGAAAACAGTGGTGAAGAAAACGAAAGAAGAACGGTTGGAGGAAAAGGAGGAGGAGAAGGGGGAGGGAGGGACAAAGGGAAGGAGGTGGGAGAGGAAAGAAAACGGGACTTCTGGGAGCATGGAACGAGTGAGGAAAGGAGAGTGAGGGAGTTTGTTGGAAGTTTGGGAACAAAATAAGAGGAAGAAGATGGCTTAGAGAGGGGAACGAAAAAAAAACGAAAACAAAGCAAGAGTTTTGTTGGTTAATGTTTGGTATCTATTTTCTTTGTGTGGCTAGAAGATGGATGGAAAAAGAGGGGGAACAATGGAGGACAAAGAAGCATTTAGAAACTTGTGGAAAGGAATTTTTTAGCTTACAGCAGGAAACTTGTAAAGATGTTAGGTAAATTTATTAGGAGTGTTGCAGTGCATATTGAAACAGAATAAAAGAGCAGGCGTTATTTCGGGGAAATATATGAATAAAATATGGAATAATTTAACGATAACAAGAAATCTAAAGAGAGAGATTAGGGGAGAGCCATTTTTTTTTATTTATTCATTTATTCATCTATTTATTTACTTATTTTTATTTTATTTTTTTGGTACTTAGGCGATTTTGTGCAATGAAGTCTGGTCCGAAAAGACCTCAAATAGCGTGATGCGGATATTCTAAGGCCTAAGCTATTTGACAATATACATTCTTATTAATTTTCCACAAAGCTCATTATTCGACTCAAAATTCGTACATTCATCCCCTTGAAAGGATTACAAAGGATTACAAAGATGGGGCATGCTGACAGAGACCTTTAGGTCCATAACTAGGTCGGATGCGAAAAAAATTATGATAATGATAAATAAATAAAAAGGATAAAAATTATAATATGAATAACAACAATGAAAATACAAACATGAAATAAAATAAAAAATGAATAAATAAAAAGATAAATTGATTAAAATAACTAGATTAAATAAACGCTCAACGCCAAAGTTAAGCAATCTTGGCGACATGACACACCCCTCCCTGAAACCGACATTTATTTCAAACGAAACTCTTCACTGCTCCTGTCTCTCTGCACTATCATGCACCTTACACAAACCAGCAAAATACATATTTACTTGCTTCTCTTTTACAAAAATCCTCTCCGTGTATAGTGCAAGCGTTAAACTTTGGTCTACACAACTCCATTCTTGACGAAAACTACACTGTTCTTCTCCTATCCTCTGTTTCTGTCGTTATCCTTTGCATTATAATCTTCCCATACACATTACATGAGATACGTAAAAATGATAATACTCTTGCATTTGCGTTTGCATCTTTTGTCATTGCAAAGTGACACAATGCAAGATTTCTCCTAATTCTTGGGACCTTGCCCCTCTTTCAAAACAGACATTTGCCATACATTGTACCAAGGACATAACTCCCTCAGAGCCCATTTTCTTTTTCTTTTTTCATATTTCAAGTTTGCCACTACATTCCCAATATTTTCCATTCGTTTCTGACTTCTCATCTGTCCTATTCCGTCTTTACTATTTGATCTTCACTGTATTCGTCTACAAGTAGCAATATCTAGAAAACTTTCTATTTCAACTGTTTCCCATTCCTCTACTTAATCCTATTCTTCGTCAACTTTAACCGTAACTTTGTTTATCTACATTCAGAAGAAATTCTTGTTCTCTTTAGAACCGTTGTATGTTCTGTCTCCATATTTCTTATAACTTTCATGTTTGAACTATAATACTTCTCTTCCATTTCATTTCTGCTTCTCTTGAACGCTTTACTTTTCTGTGTTACTCCAGAAATAGTTCATTTTTCTTTGTTTTTATTTTTTTCTTTGCTTTTTTTTCAGTTTCTCACTTTACCAGTCGGTTCCTTTTCCCCTCTGTTAATGATGATTGTGATGATTTAATTATGATAACGATGATGAAGATAATGAAAACAACGTACGACGACGACGACGATGACGACGACAGTGATGACGATGATGACAATGATGATGATGACGATAATGACAAAGGTAACGATAACGATAAGGATAGCAACAATGATGGTGATGACATATGGTAATTTTTACTTTATCATTACAGTAGTCACCATTATTTTAATTTTCACCATCGTTGTTCTTCATTGTTAATGTTTTGAAGACACCCCATTTAAGGCTAATGAATCTCGTACTCTTGTAGCCATAATGACTTTTCTTGCGTGGCTTTCGTTTAACAAGCATTCAAGTTTATGAAAATATCAGGGAAGATGTAGCTAGTCAATATATATGTATGTATGTATATATATATATATATATATTTGAGAAACTATTCATAATATATAATTTCAATTGAGAACTTCATTTTTGTATACATAATGCGAAGCTCATTAACTGAATGAGTTTACGAATTTCTCATTATATGAATAAACAGAAACAAGGCATTTCACGGAAATACAATGTACAAAAACTGAAAACCAACAATATCTTTAACTCGAAATCCACAAAGAACCGAAAAAGAAACAATAACGAGAATTCAGAAATATATCTTGAGAGTTTATTTGCTCGCGGGCGCAAACGTACCAAAGAGAGTTGCAAGTCTTGTTTCTTGGCCTCTGCAGTCAAAGTCAATTGACATAAGGAAGGAGGGAAGGTGGCGGAAGGTTTGGGAAATACTTCTGAGGAGGAGTCTGGAACCACATTTAGGTCCCGGAGGCGCAACGACCTCTCGTATCGTTGGGTAAGGGAAATGCAATTGCCGGGTTAG
>NC_134809.1:22055964-22140964 GCF_046742065.1 Oratosquilla oratoria | reverse complement strand
TCTCTCTCTCTCTCTCTCTCTCTCTCTCTCTCTCTCTCTCTCTCTCTCTCTCTCTCTCTCTCTCTCTCTCTCTCTCTCTAACGCCCCCCCCCTCTCTCTCTCTCTCTCTCTCTCTCTCTCTCTCTCTCTCTCTCTCTCTCTCTCTCTCTCTCTCTCTCTCTCTCTCTCTCTATCTATCTATCTATTTTTCTCTATCTATCTATTTTTCTCTCTCTCTATCTATCTGTCTCTCTCTCCCTCTCTCTCCTTTTCCTCTCCTCTTTCCTCCCCTTCCTTTATTCTATCTCTTTTATCATTAACTTTCTCTTTCCTTCCCTCTCTCTCTCTCTCCAATTTTCCATCTCTCTTCCTTTTCTCACTTTCTATATTAACTTCTGTCCATATGTCCACGACCACGTGTTTCCCCTTTATATTTTCCTCTCCTTTTTTTGTAAGAGTTCTCGTCTTTTCTCATTGTTTTTAATCCTAATTCTTTCTTCTCAATTATTCCAATTCGTACATTTCCTTCTCCACTTTATTGTTCCTCTCTTCTTCTTTCCTTCTCTTTTCCTTCGTTTTCTTCTTAGTGTTTGGCTTTCGCTCTTTTCTTTCTTTGTTCATTTTCTTGTTTCAACTATTTTTTTTTTTTTTTTTTTTTTTTTTTTTTACCTAGACCAGACTCTTCTTTGCCATTTCTACTTTCGTTTTTTTTTTTCTCTTTGTTTCTTTTCATGTTTTTTTTTATTCAAAGTTTTCCTTTTTGTTCTCCTCGCGCACTTTCTCTTTCTTTCTTCTTCTTCCTCCTCTCTTTTTTTATCCTCTTCTTTCTCGTGCTTCTCTTTTTTTATCCTCCTTTTCCTCTCCCCCTCCTTCTTCGTACTCCTTTTCTTCCTCTTTAATTCTTTTCTTCTCTTGCTCCTCTTTCCTTCATCCTTCTCCTTTTATTACTCCCTTTGTTTCCCTCCTCCTCCTCCTCCTCTTCTACTTCCCTTGTTTTCCTTCTCCTCTTCATCCTTCTCCTCCTCTTGCTCCTCCTCTTCCTCTTGTTACTTTCCTTATTTTCTCTCTTCTTCTTCCTCCTACTCCTCTTCCTCTTCTTACTCCCCATGTTTTCCTTCTCCCCTTCTTCCTCCTCCTCCTCTTGCTCCTCCTCCTCTTGTTACTTTCCTTGTTTTCCTTTCTCTTCTTCCTCCTCCTCCTCCTCCACTTCTTCTTATTCCCTTGATTTCCTTCTCTTCCCTTACTCCCTTGTTTTTCTTCTCCTCTTCCTTTTCCTCCCCCTCCTCCTCTTACTCTTCCTCCATCTCTTCCTCCTCCTCTTCCTCTTCCTCCACCTCCTCCCAATTCATCTTAATAATCTTCAGCTTTACTTTTGGAAATATTTGCATACAAACTGCGTCACCATTCTAATCACCTCTTCCTCCTCTCACTCCCCCCCCCTCACGCTTCACTTTCTTCCTCTTCCTCCTCCTCCTCCTCCTCCTCCTCCTTTTGCTCTTCTTCCTCCTGCTCTTCCTCCTCCTCTTCCTCCTCTTCTTGCTCCTCCTCCCTTTCCTCCTCCTCCTTCTCTTCCTTTTCTACGACCTGGTTCTTCTTGATGTCACTCTTCTTCTTCTTCTTGTATTTCTTGTCCTCTCTTCGTTTCTTCTTTCAGAATCTCGTTTTCTCTGTTTCTCTTCTCCCCCTTCTCTCTGGTTTATTGCGTCTTTGTGGTTCCTTGCCTCGCTTCGGGGTCCTTCCTCTTTTCGGGACGCATTCCACTCATGACTAAAATCGTCTTGAGTTTATTATCGAGATGAAAGAAATTTGTCCCTCAAACACTAAGGGGAGTAGAAAAAAAGTACAATATATATATATATATATATATATTTATATATATATATATATATAATATGATATATATGTATGTATATATATATACATAATTTTTTTTTTTTTTTTTTTTTTTTTTTTTTTTTTTTTTAACCCTCCTTATCTTGCTTTTTTCGATATTTTTCTTATTCTGGGGCGTAAAAAAAAAAAAGTTCAATTTATTTTTTCAATCCCACCTCTCGTTTTTTTTCCCCCGATATTTTTCTTATTTCATCACTATTTTTCTTATGTTCTCGTCACGCTCCTCATTCTTCAACAGAGTAAGTCTCTTAACCTCAACTCGCGTGTCTTAACCATCCTCTTCAATGTATAAGATTATCTTGTTTTCGCTGAAATAAAATCTTCAGGTTATGTCAATTCAAGGAAGAGGTCAACCGGGTGGTATTCTTAAAAAAATATTTCCTTATATAAATCTTATATAAATCCTTGGATTGGAAAGATTTTTATAAAGAAGGATTTTTTTTAAGAATATCACCGTAAGATTCTTACGTTGGTATTCTTAAAATAAATTCTTTCCTTATAAAAATCTTTCCCTTCCAAGGACTTGTATAAGATTTATATAAAGAAAGATTTTTTTCAGAATACCACCGTTATTTCTTTTACTACGATGTCATTAACTAATCCATTCACGAAATCATTTGCTATGAGACTGAGTATGAATGGAATGTAACACCATAGTCAGCATCACCGCATCTTGAAATTCTTCACGTGTTATAGTTTTTTCTGTATTTTCTTTGGCATTTTTCCTCGTCATCTGTTTCTGACTTTGAGAGAATGTGCCAAGAAGGGATTAACCTCGACTATGGGTTTTACCTGTGCCTAATGTGCTCGGAGTGCTTATTGTGCGCACACACAAACACACACACACACACACACACACACACACACACACACACACACACACACACACACACACACACACACACACACACACACACACACACACACACACTCGGTGGCGCGGTGGTAGAGCGCTGGACTGGGAAGTACGGTGTGTGCTCGCAGTAACCAGTTCGAATCCTGCCCAGGGCCGAAATTATTTTGGTATCGCTGTGCTTCGGGTCGTTACTCTGACTCTCGTGGGCGGGGAGTTGGGTGTGTGTGTGTGTGTGAAAGGTCATAGCATTACCCATAGATCGGTCATACGAGCTCTGAGCTCTCTTCCGGGAGGGAAATAGCTGTCGATCACGAGTCCAACACGTGATCCAAAGACCAATGTGAATACACATACACACACACACACACACACACACACACACACACACACACACACACACACACACACACACACACACACACACACACACACACACACACACACACATTGGTGGTGATTGCATTGGAGAGCAGGTTGAAATCAATCCGCCACTCCATAACCCCCAACCGAGTTAATCGTCAATTCTGCTTTTGTCAAGATATGAATATCTTCGTGCCTCCTCGTGTTCATTTCAGTATCTCTCTATACACGTACACACACACACGCACACACACACACACGCACACACACACACACACACACACACACACACACACGCACACACACACTCACTCGTGCACATGCTCACGCACACACACACACACACACACACACACACACACACACACACACACTCCATATGCCACACACACATATACACATCTCACGCAGATACACAATTGCACAGATATACGTATGTTATCATATATTATTTGATGTACGATATTGTATACTAGATTAAACATTACCGGTATATTCGAAACATATGTTCTATATTGATTAACTTAAATCTAATATGATATGTTTCGCATTGTATGGTACTTGTTGTGTTTTATATATTGTTTATATGTTTTCCATTTTTTTCTGTTGCTTAATTATTATCTGTTACTTATCATGGTTTATGTATAATGCAACGCTTTACTATATATTCCTTTCTCTTTACCTTTATTTGAAATTTTTGCGTTTGCAAAGGAAAACTATGTACCAGTAGAATGACAAACCAACAGAACTTCCTTTGTTCTTTGTTCACTATTATTTGTTATTCATTGTTTATTTTTGATCCAATCGCTTTCCCATTCTCTGTGGCGTCTTTCATTCCTCTCGAGGTTCTGCACGATACACGTCGGGGGGCTCCGACGTGTTCCATCCCCTTTCTCCTGTTTCCTTTGTTTTATTCTAACCTCTCTCTCTCCCTCTCCCTCTCTCTCTCTCTTCCCCCTCTCTCTGTCTGTCTGTCTGTCTGTCAGTCTCTCTCTCTCCCCTTCCTCTCTCTTTCTCTCAGTCTATCTGTCTGTCAGTCAGTCTCTCTTTCTCCCTCTCCTCCTTCTCTCTCTCTCTCCCTTCTCTTTCCCTTCCTTCTCTCTCTCCTTCCGTCTCCCCTTCTTCTCAACACCTCTCTCTCCCTCTCCTTCTCTCTCTCCCTCTCCTTCTCTCTCTCCCTCTCCTTCTCTCTCTCCCTCTCCTTCTCTCTCTCCCTCTCCTTCTCTCTCTCCCTCTCCTTCTCTCTCTCCCTCTCCTCTCTCTCTCTCTCTCTCTCTCTCTCTCTCTCTCTCTCTCTCTCTCTCTCTCCCTCTCTCTTCTTTCCCTATTCCTTCTCTCTCTCGCCTCTCTCTTTCTCTCTCTCTCTCTCTCTCTCTCTCCTTCTGTCTCTCTCTCTCTTCTTTCCCTCTTCCTTCTCTCTCTCTTTCTCTCTCTCCTTCTGTCTGTCTCTCTCTCTCTCTCTCCTTCTCTCTCTCTCTCCTCTCTCTCTCTCCTTCTCCCTATCTCTCCTCTCTCTCTCTCCTCTCTCTCTCTCACTCCCTCTCTCCCTCTCTCTCTCCTCTCTCTCTCTCTCTCTCTCTCTCTCTCTCTCTCTCTCTCTCTCTCTCTCTCTCTCTCTCTCTCTCTCTCTCTCTCTCTCTCTCGTCTCCATATTTTTTTCTTTTCATCTAACACATTCGTCTCTCCACCGTTTTGCCTCCTTTCTTCCCCTTTATCTGCTCTTCCCACCCTCACCTCCTACTCCTCCTCCCCTCCTCCTCCTCCTCCTCCTCCTCCTCCTCCCCTCCTCCTCCTCCTCCTCCTCCTCCTCCTCCTCCCCTCCTCCACTCCAACTCCATACTCCGTTTTCTTTTGGCTTCCTTTAGACCCTTGTCTCGTTTTCTTTGAGGCTCCATCAGGTCAGTTACTGGTTCGTTGTCCATCTAGCTTTGTACCTTTCCTCTGCTTCCTCATGTTTTCTATTATATTATTCTCTTTCTCTTCTCCCTCCTCTTCCTCTCCCTTCTTCCTCATCTCCTCTTCCTCCTCCGGTCGCCAGGCTAATGGTCAAGACTTGCTCCTCATTTTCATTTCCTCCTTCCTCTCCCTCCTCTTCCTCTTCCTTCTCCTCTTCCTCTTCCTTCTCTTCCTCTTCCTTTTCCTCTTCCTCTTTCTCCTCTTTTTCTCCTCTTCGTCTTCCTCCTCCTCCTCTTCCTCTTTCTCCTCCTTTTCTTCTCTTTGTCTTCGTCTTCCTCCTCTTCTTCTTCCTCTTTCTTCTAATTTTCTCCTCTTCATCTTTCTCGTCCACTTCTTATTCTACTTCCCCTCCATTCCTTTTTTCTCTTTCTCTTACGCTCTTTTTTTCCTTCTTCCTCCCACCTCTGCCATCTATCTTCCTCCCCCTCTTATCCTCAGCTCTTCCTCACTCCACTCCTTCCTCTTCGTCTTCCTTCCTTTCTTCCTCCCCTTCCCCCATCCTTCTCTCCTCTTCGTTCCCCTCTTCCTCCCCTCTTCCTTCTCTTCTTCCTCACCCTCTTCCTTCCCATCTTCCTCTCTTGTCCCCGATTCTTCCTCACTCTTCTTCATCTTCGTCTTTCTTCCCTTCTTCCTTCCCTTCCTCCCCCTCTTTCTCTCCTCGTTCCCCTCTTCCTATCCTCTTTCTTCCCTTCATCCTCACCCTCTTCCTTCCCATCTTCCCCTCATCCTCTCCTTCTTCGTTCCTTTCTTCCTCCTCTTTTCCTATCCCTCTTTCCCTCCTCCTCGTTCCCCTCTTCCTCCCCTCTTTTTCTCTTCTTCCTCTCCCTCTTTCTTCTCATCTTCCCCTCATCCTCTCCTTCTTCCTTACTTCCTTCCCTTCTCCTCTCCCTTTTCTTCACAATATGCATTATCATCTTCCTGGTCTCTATTTCAAATACATTGAAAAGGCAAAATCTATTTTATTATTTGGTTGATCAAAGGAGAAATAGTCGATGGTCGAATATATATTTGAGATGAGAAAACTAGCAAATAGGGCCTTATCGAATCAAGATTATCTCAAGCCAAGAGATTGCAGACCATTCTAGAATATAATACATTAGAAAAACAATGCCAACATATGCAATATTATTTAGATTGACTTATAAGGTTTTAATTAAACTCATAACATCCTGGAGATTATAAATGTCTTTGTTTCTTTGCATTTAGATAAATGAACAAAGAATAATAAATACGACGTCTGAGATTAAATTCAAATCTTACATGTTTCTAGAAAAAAACAAATGAAAACGCTCAAGCTTATACAATACGTGTTGAATCGATACGTATCGGACGGAATGAGACCTACAACAACGTCATCATTAGATATGTTTAAGGAATCTAGATGGTGAGTAGTTTACACCAGGAGGCACTTAGTTGTGTATTTAGACTTCTAGAGTGAGTGGTGGTCACTGGTAGTCTAGCCCAGGTATGTGTGGTGTAAAGAAAGATCAAAATCTCTCTCTCTCTCTCTCTCTCTCTCTCTCTCTCTCTCTCTCTCTCTCTCTCTCTCTCTCTCTCTCTCTCTCTCTCTCTCTATACACCTATATAATATATATGTATATATGTATATATGCATATATGCATATATATGTATATATACATTACAAGTTGGAGGTTAATTAGTTTTCCATTTATTAAGACCTTTTAATGGGTTAACGTTTTTTATGACGTCAGCTAGGACAAAAGTTTATATATATATTAGCGAAGACGTTAAAGGAGATGAGTTTAAACCTTTTGCTGTGGAGAATTTCTTTAATCAGTTCGGTCATGGATAAAGTGTTCTTTTTCTGGACAACTCCTCCGTCGTGCTTCTCTTCTTTACTTGTTATCTGTTGCTGTCATTTGCGATGCCTCTTTCTTCTTCTTCTTCTTCTTCTTCTTCTTCTTTATTTGCTGTTTTGTTGCTGTCACTTGCGATGTTTCTTCTTCTTCCTCCTCTTCTTCTTCTTCTTCTTCTCCTTCTTCTTCTCCTCCTCTTCGTCCTTCTCCTTCTTCTCCTCCTCTTCGTCCTTCTTCTTCTCCTCCTCTTCGTCCTTCTTCTTCTTCTCCTCTTCCTCCTCCTCCTTTTCTCCTCCTCCTTCTTCTTCTGCTTCTTCTTCTTCTGCTTCTTCTTCTTCTGCTTCCTCTTCTTCTGCTTCTTCTTCTTCTGCTTCCTCTTCTTCTTCTGCTTCTTCTTCTTCTCCTCCTCCTCCCTCTTCTTCTTTTCTCCGACTACTTTTTTTTTCTTGTTCATGTTCTCCCCGGCTCCTCTGTTTTGCAATTCCTTTCCCCTCTTGCCACTGTCTTTTACTGCCTTGATTGCCGTCCGCTTGTTTTCAATAGTTTACGAACATCTTCTCTGATTTTTTTTTTCGCCTGCTTTTATCTATCTCTTTCTGCTTCCTTGTCTGTTTATCTTCCTTTTCTTGCTTGTCTCTCTCTCGCTACCTCTATGTCTGTCCTTCTGGCTGTCTGCTTGCTTATTTGCCTATCGCTGTCTGTCTGTTTCTGTCTGTGTTCGTTCTATGTCTGTCTATGTCTATGTCACTGACTCTGCTCTGTCTCTTTTTAACTCTTTTTATACTCTTTTATAAGACATTGGTCTTTCTTAGTCTCCTTTCATTTCCCATCCCATTCTTTCCTTGTGTTTTCTTTCCCTGAATGTTTCATTTTTCCTTTCTATACCTCATTTCCTTCGTTTTATTTTCCATTCCCTTCCATTTACCCATCACACCATTTATTTCTTCTTTTCCTGTTTCATATATATATGTGTATATATATATATATATGTATATATATATTTATATATATGTATATATGAATAGAATCACCAGTGGTAGTGTAGTCAATCAAATAATTCCGATATTCGTTCCAGGATTTCAACCGAGGCTTGCGAGAACGCGAGGTAAAACCGAATGCTCAGTAGATAGATCGTGGGGGTCGCGTTCTCGCAAGCCTCGGTTCGAATCCGGGACGACTGTCGGAATGATTTCATATATAATATATATATATATATATATATACATGTATATATATATATATATAATATATATATATATATATATATATATATATATATACTTATAGACCAGAGATAGGTACCATCTAATGGACATTTCTAATAGATAGTCGTCGGAGAGAATCATCTCCCTACAACCCATTCTCACACAGGATCTACATCTTCAATTTCATCAGGAGGTGCAGCCATGAGGGGTTGACAATCGGTCTCTTAAGTTTTGACTAGTGAGATATATGGACATCCTCAAAGATCGGTGCTGGCTACTGTTGAGTTGAGGGTTACCAGTTAGTGAAAAACGAAGTTTAATTGATAGGTTACTCTTCCTATCTTATCTAATTTCTTATCCTTTTAATTTTGCTTTCCAGTTTTTATTTCTCTTCCTCTCCCCGACCTCTCGTTTCTTCGATCCTCTCTTATATCTGTCTCATTCTTTACCGACTTTATCCCATCCCCCCCTCTCTGCTGTCTTTATATTTCTTCTCGTCTTTGTTTCTTGTATATCTCCCTTGTCTATATCATTCTTCCTTCTCCCTTTCCAGTCTTCCAGTTTTCCTCCTCTTTGGTATTTTCATTATTCTCAATACCTCCCATTTTATTTTTATTTTTCTTCCCTTGTTTTTCACGTACCATATTCTTCCACTTAGCCTTTGTTATAATTTTTTAACTTTCTTTGTCGTTTATTAAATTATTTTACATTTCTTAATTCTTCCTCCACTATCCTTTCTGTTAAATTTCTCTTCCTTAAATTGCTCACTTTCCTTTCTCTTGCATTATCTCTATTTCTGTCTATCTTTCTCTTCTCCATTTCTTTCCTATACTTTCCCTTCACAATCTTTTCTAAACCTTCCTAACTCTTTGCATTTATTCTTTCATTTTCTTCTTTCATTCCATTTTCTTTCCTTCTCTTTTCTTTGTTTCTTTCATTTCTTCTTTACTTTCTTTTTTCTAAAGGATTACAAAGGCGGAGCATGCTGACAGGAGACCTTTTGATCCATAACTAGGTCGGATGCTAAAAGAAAAAAATAATGATAAATGAATAAACAGAATAAAAATATGATAATATAAGTAATAATAAACAAAATAAATAAATAAATGCATAGGTACAGTTGAATAATAAACAAACCTCTATTACCCTTTTATGTTTCTTCTAATCTATCCTAGTACTTAATTTCCACTCTCCTCTCTTCTCCACCCAATCCTCTCCTGCCTTTCGACAAAGCTCCACGCTCTTTTTCTTTTCCATACCCTCTCTTTATCTCTTTTTTTTCTCTTATTTTTCTTTTAGCCTATTCGTCGGACTTCCTTTCTTTCTTTTTTTTGCCTATTTTCCCTAATTCCTCTACTTAAGTCCCCCTCCTTCTCCTTTCATCTCTTTCGTTCCTTCTTTATCTAATTTTTTTTACGTTTATTATTTTCTTTCTCGTATCCTCCCATCCTCAATTTTCTTCCTTCTCTTCTCTCTACTCTCCTTCTCTCCCTTTTCTACCTTTCCTACTTTCATTTTAATTTTCCTTGCTTTTTCCTTCTTTTCCCTTTCTCTTGCATTTCTTCCCTTTTCTTCCCCTCCCTTCACATTCCCTCCTTTCCTTACAAGTTTCTTTCCTTAACTTCCCTCTAATTCTCTTTTCTTTAATTTCCTTCTTTTCATAACCCTTCACACTTACCTCATATACCTTTTCTTCCTTTGAATCCATTAATCTCATTTATTTTCTTTTGTGCTTCTTTCCATTCCTTCAATCAATTTCCTTAAATTTCTTTCCAAATCACTACCCTTCCTCCCTTACTGTGACTTTCATTTAGTTATTTTCCTTATTGTGGTGTGAAAACGTTTACATAAGAACCAATTCCACTCTTCAATTCCACTCTTTCAAGATAATATGTCTGTTTGCTTCTCTTCCTTAATATTTTCATGCACGATGTATGTGTGCATGCGTGTATATATATATATATATATATATATATATATATATATATATATATATATATATATATATATATATATCACACACACACACACACACACACACACACATATATATATATATATATATATATATATATATATATATATATATTACTATGTGTTTGTATACACATTCTATTATTTTCTTTACCAATATTGGATCCAAATCAGTTTTCTTGTATTCGACAATTTAATTTCTTATTTTTTTTCTTAAGTACCACATATCTCTTTACATGTTCACTGTAACTTATTTCTCTTCTATTGCTGGTTCCCCTTCTTCCTCTTCGCTTTTTCTATTAATGAGAAATTTATTTCTTCACTATATTAGTTTGTAATGAAAGTATTTAAAACATAAAGACGTTGTTTGTCCTTTCTTTTTTTATTTCCTTCGTTAACCATTTTCGTTTCTTTCTGCCTCTCCCCTTTCTTCCTCATCCTCCTTCCCCTCTTCCTCCTGTCTTTCTCCCTTCCCATCCCCTCCTTATCCAATTACTGTGATTATATTTACTCTTTTTTCTCTTTAGCTTTGTTATTTTGTCCTCGAATTTTCCCAGTTCCTTCTTATTCTCTCCCACATCCTCTCTTTGCTCTCTCTGCTATATATTCTAATTCCTCTTCTTTCTAGTTGTCATTGTTCTCTTCTCTCTCTCATTTTACTAACAATGTCCCACTGAACCTCATTTTACTCATCATCCATCATTATCATGACAAAGGTCCATAACTAGGTCGGAAGCGAAAAAAAAATATAATAAAAGATAGATAAAATGAAATAAAGATTATAATAATATAAACAATAATAAGTAAAATACATAATGCATAGGTATAGTTAAATGATAGACAAACAGGAAAATAATAAATAATAATAAACTGACATATAGATAATAATGAATGGAAATCAAGCAAATAAATAAACAGACAAGTAATAACAAACAAATAATCGTCATCTTGTTCACCATCTTGCTCATAATCCTTGCTTATCATTCCACTCACTATCTGGTTCATCATCATCCTTTTTATTATTCTGCTCACTCACTATCTGTCTTATCATCCTGTCATCATCATCATCATGGTGTTCTTGTTATTGGTACTACTGCTCAACCCTTCGTCCTCCTCCTCCTCCTTCTCCTCTTCCTCCTCTTCCTCCTCCTCCTCCTCCTCCTTCTCCTGGTGCTTCTGCGGTTACTACACTTCCTTCTCCTGCTGCTGCTGTTAGTCCTCCTTCTCCTCCTCCTCCTACTCCTCCTCCTCCTCCTTCTCCTGTTGCTTCTGCGGTTACTACACTTCCTTCTCCTGCTGCTGCTGTTAGTCCTCCTTCTCATCCTCCTTCTCCTCCTCTTTCTCCTACTCCTCCTCCTACACCTCATTCTGAACTTCCTTCTTTATCTTCCTCCTTTCACCTCCTTCTCTACTTTCCCTCCACATCCACCCTCTCCACTTATTTCTCCACCACCTCCCTCTCCTCCTCTACCTCCCTCTTCTCTTCCTCCTCCTCTTACACCTCCTTTATCTCAACCTTCTCCCCGTCCATTTACTGTCACCTGTTTTTCCCGTCCCTCTACCTCTTTTACCTCGATTTACTTCTTCACACAATCTGCACCTCCTCTACCTTCTCTTCCTCACTCTAGTCTCCCACCTCTCTTCCTCCTTGCCGTCTTCTTCCTCCTCCTCCTCCTCCTCCTCCTCCCCTTTCCCTTCTACTTCTTCTTTATCTCTCCCTCCGCTCTTCCTCTCCCTCCTCTCTTCCTCTACCTCCCCCTCCTCTCCTCACCCATTTCCTCTCATTCTGTCTACCACACCGTTCTTTTTTATTTTTTTCTCTTTAATCCTCCTCAATTACATTTTTTACTCTTCTCCTTGTTATCCTCTTCATTTCCCTCTGCCATCATCTCCTCACTCTTTTACGCCACCACCTCTGCCTCCTCTTCTTCCTTCTTCCGCTTCTCCTTACTTCCTCCCCTTCCTCCTCCTCCTCCTCCTCCTCTTCAAGCTCCTCCTCCTCCATTTCCTCTTCCTTCTCCTTCAACCACTCCCCCTCCTCTAACTCCTCCCTCTCCTCCAACTCCTTCTCCTCCAACTCCATCTCCTCCTCCTCCTCCTCCTCCTTCAACTCCTCCTCCTTCAACTCCTCCCCCTCCAACTCCTTCTCTTTTCATCCCTCTGTCTCCTCCTTTCTCCAACTCCTTCTACAACTCCTCCTCCTCCTCCAACTCTTCCTCCACCAGCTGCTCCTCCTCCTCCAACTCCTATCTTCATCTCTCTACCTCCTACTTTCTCCTCCTCCTCCTCTTCTTTCTCCTCCTCGTTTCCCTCCTTCCTCCTCCTCCTCTTCCTCTTCTTTCTCCTCCTCATTTCCCCCCTTCCCCTCTTCCTCCTCCTCCTCCTCCTCCTCCTCCTCCTTCTGTCTTGCATACAAATTGGTTTCAGCTCTCGAACCACCGCCGAGACATCAAACATTCATTATACAGTTTGTATTATGCGCCGATTATACACGGCACAGTGCACCATGACGAAGTGCATGATAATGCCTCCCATGCATGATGACTGACTCCGTCAGTGTTCAGCATGCAGTAAAGGAAGGACCGGCATGATGAATAATATGCAACAGGCTTTGGCTCAAAAATAAGATATTGCGTGGCATGGGCGCTATAATGTGCTTCGAAACTTTAAAACCGGTTTTTGAAAAAAAATATAAAAAATTCCATTAAAGATACACACTTGATGTCAGAGAGTGGCAGGTATGTGTATTGTTTATATAATATTTTACAGGAAAGTATTGGAAAATATTTTCGATTTTACGGATTAGGCAGACTATACAAGCCGAGACTTGGTTAGAGATTTTCGCCAGAAGATTGATTTTCCAAAAAATGGACGGAAAGAGAAATCAAAAAAAAAAAAAAAAAAAAAAAAAAAAAAAAAACACGCAGTGAGTAATCACCGCCTATCTGGGATTAAACTCAGTTAAAAGAAAAAAAAATACCTCGACCCCTTAACAATGAAAAAAATTACGGCAAGAACAAAGAGGTTTTTGAAGGACATTACATCGGTTTGTCCCCTCAGACGCATTAGATCTTCTGTTCTTAGGCGGAACAGGACCCATGTAGCTCGCCACAGTGTTGAGAAGGTCTGTGGGCTGCACGAGTGCAAGTGAAAAGATCCCGACGGGGAATCCCGTAGCAACGCCGACGTCAAAACATCCCACGTAGGGAAAATAAGTCTCCCGGGGAAAGACCCAACAATCACACGCGTAACTGAAGAAAAGCGCATTGCTGAGAGAGAGAGAGAGAGAGAGAGAGAGAGAGAGAGAGAGAGAGAGAGAGAGAGAGAGAGAGAGAGAGAGAGAGAGGGAGAGAATAATTGTGTGAAGAGGTGAAGAGAATGCTCCATTTGAGGAATAGCTACAAAGACAAATAGGGACATCTATGTGAGATACAATATAGAGGGTGAAAACAAAACACAAGGAGAGGAAGGCCTGGCAAAGTACTAATATAAAGTGGAGTACATGTTTGACGGAGATTTGAAAAAAATGTAAAGAAATAAAAGAGGGAGGGGACACGGGTTAGGCAAAGAAATGAAAGTAAAGGTTTCGTATGAACGTATGGTAATGGATGCGTATGAACGTATGTTAATGGATGTAAAGGCGGCAAGACAGAGACGGGTAAAGAATCTGTCTGTCTACCTCTCTGTCTGTCTACCTCTCTGTCTGTCTGTCTGTCTATCTGTGTATCTGTCCCTCCCTCCCTCTCCCTCTCTCTCTCTTCCTCCCTCTCCCTCTCCCTCCCTCCCTCTCCCCACCCTCTCCCTCTCCCCTCCCTCTCCCTCTCCCCTCCCTCCCTCTCCCCTTCCTCTCTCTCCCCTTCCTCTCTCTCCCCTTCCTCTCTCTCTCTCTCTCTCTCTCTCTCTCTCTCTCTCTCTCTCTCTCTCTCTCTCTCTCTCTCTCTCTCTCCATCTGTTACTTCCTATCGTCTTTATCCCATATACTGTGTTTGCACAGTTCAGTACTTACTTCACCCTTGAAGCCTAACCAATATTAATCAACTTCTGGTTCTCCTTTTTCCTTCACTACATCTCATATTCCTCCCAACTTTGCCTCATGTTCCTTCTCCTATTTTTTTGGTCACCTCCAACACCTCTTCGCCTCCCTCCCTTCTCTATCATCCTCACTTAACTTCCACCCTCATTCTGTTAATCCTCTGACTACTCTCCCGAACACATTTAAGCTCTTTTATGCACCACAGCGTAGTCCATTAACGTCTTCCCAACCACCGTCCCATCCAATACTTCGGTCCACCTACATTTATGTTTATCTTTCTTTAGCACTGTGTACACAATTGTCGTTTCCCTTTTCCTCCATACATGACCAACATCTCTCCATCGTAGTTCATCCCTGTCACTCCATTTATCGGTTCATTTCTTACATTATCATTAAGACCACTTACCCCCCCCCAAAAAAAAACTACATAAACTATTCTCCCCAAAAGCCTCTACACACAGTTTAAAATAAATTCAAAACGGTTCCCTCTTCTCCTTACTCTCTCTCACTGCCAGGGGCCATATGCATTCATAAGTACCCATATCTCTCGTCCCTATTCTTACCTTCGCCCACATTATCCTCGATGACACTTCTCTCTACTCTACCACGTACTTACGTATCTCGTCAACTTACCAACAGGAGAGCTGCTTCCTTCCATTGTCCTCTCGCTACTTATGACACCCCATACTCACCGTGTACACACACACACACACACGTACACACACACACACACACACACACACACACACACACACACACACACACACACACACACACACACACACACACACACACACACACACACACACACACACACACACACACGGTGGCGCGGTTGGTAGAGTCCCAGACTGTCAATATGGCGGTACCGGCGGTACCTGGTTCGAATCCTGCCCAGGGCTGAAATTATTTCAGTATCGCTGCGCTGCGAGTCGTTACTCCAACTCTCGTGGGCGGGGAGTTGGGTGTGTGTGTGCGTGTAAGGTCACAGCATTACCCATAGATCGGTCATATATGAGCTCTGAGCTCTCCTTCGGGAGGGAAATAGCTGTCGATCACGAGTCCAACACGTGATCCAAGACCATGGTGAATCACACACACACACACACACACACACACACACACACACACACACACACACACACACACACACACACACACACACACACACACACACACACACACACACACACGCACATTCTCTCTCTCTCTCTCTCTATCTCTCTATCTCTCTCTCTCTCTCTCTCTCTCTCTCTTTCAGGGAACAGGAGAGGAGGAAGTGGGGGAGGAAAGTGGAAGACTTAGTGAAAAAGCTCTACATCCCAGGAGCCCATATGAGCGGCCATTAAGGAAGGTGTGGCACATCCAACCCGAGAAGAGGAAATCCTGACCATTTGGGGGCAATAAATATTGTTAACAGAAATGACAAAATCCGGGCTTTCCTCCCGGTAAGATCCCGGCGCGCGGTCTCAGCCGGGATCGGTCATAGTTCCTGAGGCGCCCGCGGAAATTAGAGGCACGACGGTCAAAGAACAAGAGTTGAGGAGGATGGAAGAAGAAAGGATAAGGCGGGTAAAGAGGATGGGTAGAGAGGATGGAGAGAGAGGAAAGAAAGGAGAGAAAAGTATGAGGGAAAAGAGATATGTTAGGAAAGGGGGAAAGTGGAAGGAGAGGCAGAGGGGGAGGAAAGGGAATGGGTTGTATTTCGTCGACAATAAACACCGTTCGTATGTTCAAGGATAATATTGTGCAAAAGATGCGAAATCGTAAGGAAAAAATCAAGATCTACAGAGAACGCGATTACGTAGGGGAGAAATTGTCATAGCCACATCTCTTTCAGGGTTGTGGTATTCCAAATAACCATTTGATAATCGTCTGCCTTCATCAAGAATTCGATATATAAAGTTTCGCAAGGGAAAGCTTACGTGAGGTAGGATACTCTCAATTCATGGCTACAGTGATCAAATAAAGTATTACAAGGTTACTAAATCTTTAGACCTAAAAAGAAAAAAAAAAGAATAAAATGGTAAAAAAGTGCAATAATACATAAATAGATAAATAGGTAATCAACTAAGTAAATAGATAAATGAATAAATGAACAAATAAATTAATAAATGAATGAACAAGTTAACAAAAATAAACATACAAATGCAAATGAATGAATAAATAGATTAATGGATGAAGAAATATATGAATAAACACATGAATAAGTGAACGAATGAATGAATAAATTAAAGAATAACTGAATAAATGAAAGAATGACTGAGTAAATAAATGAATGAATGAAAAGACTGAGGAAGAGTTGGAGAACGATTATCAATAATGAAAGTGAAAGAAACTGCCAATGACAAAAAAAGAAAAAAAAAGAAAAAAAAAATCTTTCCCAACCCTACTCCTCACCACCCTTCCAGTATCACCATTTCCACGAAGTGGTATGCAATATAGATTTGCAAATTATAAGGTGTGCAAGGTATATAGCTGGCAAGAATGATTTCGCAAAATGTTAATCGCGATAAAAAATTAATGTACTGGGTATAACAGTAAAAGATGAGCGCATACGCGCACGCACACAGACACAGACACACACACACACACACACACACACACACACACACACACACACACACACACACACACACACACACACACACACACACACACACACACACACACACACACACACACACACACACACACACACACACACATGAATGCCCACACGAGTACAGACTCGTACACATTCGATCGCGTGCACCGCGCACACACACACACACACACACACACACACACACACACACACACACACACACACACACACACACACACACACACACACACACACACACACACACACACACACACACACACACGAGTACAGACTCGTGGACGTTCGATCGCGCGCGCACACACACACACACATACACGCACACACACACACACACACACACACACACACACACACACACACACACACACACACACACACACACACACACACACACGCACACCCACACACGCACACCCACACACGCACACACGCACGCACACACACACACACACACACACACACACACACACACACACACACACACACACACACACACACACACACACACACACACACACACACACACACACACACACACACACACACGCACACACATGAGTACAGACTCGTCCAAGTTCGTTCGCGTGCGCAAACACAGACACACAGACACACACACACACACACACACACACACACACACACACACACACACACACACACACACACACACACGAGCAAGCGCAGATTTCCTTGTGTTTAGATTGGTTTTATTTGTTCTTCCCTATTTTCTGGCAATGCAACTATGGAACTTATTTAAACTGTATTTCAAGAATTGGAAGTCATTAGTATGTTCGATTGCCGTAGTGATAATTTTCTCTTGTTCAACCACTTTACGTTTTGTATATTCTTTCTATTTCTATTGTTTCACTGATATCTATTTATCTATTTACTTAATTTTCTATTTGTTTCTGCACTGATTTTTCATTTGCTCATATATATGTTTATTTATTTGTCTATTGTACTTATTGTATTTATTTATTCATAGCATTTATTAATTTATTTATCTGTTACGTTCATTCATTGTTTTATTTGTTTAATCATTTACTTATATATTCATTTGTATGTTTACTTAGTTATCTATATTTATTTATTTACTCGTTGATTTACTTATTTCTTATTTACCTATATTTATTCATCTGTTCAGTTATTTATGGTTATTCATTTATTCATTCAATTATTCAGAAGAATTTATTTCGCTTGAAAAAATTGGGCTGTGGTTTTTAGAGCATTGTAAAACACGCGTGTGATTGCAAAGAGGATAACTGGGGAACGGGTTTGAGTCCTGTGATCAATTGAAGTGGATAGAAGTGATTAGCTTACCCATGGATAAACCATAATACAAGAAGCCTATAGCACCAAAAGCCGATTATAATTATTCCTTGACATGACGAGATAAAGAGCGAAAAGATTTTCGAACTCGCGCATTGTCATTCTTCTCGAAATTTTGAGGACTTTTGTTCTTTAAGCCTTCAGGTCTTAACTTTGTAGCGGGAAATTCGTTGAATGATTCATGTCGGTCTATACACGCAGGAAGCCACAACCATCCCACGGTTTAATAATCACTTACTTATGGTTATCAACATGTGAATTCGATATTGTGATGTGGGGAGACTCTTAGACGAGTAAAGAGTTAAGTATATACTGTTATTCTCTCTTTAGTCTCATGGCGTTTTACGGAGTTTTGAAGAAACTTCTTTTTTTGTCTTCTGACGAATATTTTTTATTCCAGTGTCTGAAACCCTACGTTCTTTCAGCTTCCGTTACCACGAACATAAAGGCCGTTGTTTACTTTTCATGCTTCTCTGAATTCCACCAGACTATTTTCTTTAGCAAATGCAAAGCTTCCACTGACTATTTTCTTTAGCAAATGCAAAGCTTCCACTGACTATTTTCTTTAGCAAATGCAAAGCTTCCACTGACTATTTTCTTTAGCAAATGCAAAGCTTCCACTGACTATTTTCTTTAGCAAATGCAAAGCTTCCACTGACTATTTTCTTTAGCAAATGCAAAGCTTCCACTGACTATTTTCTTTAGCAAATGCAAAGCTTCCACTGACTATTTTCTTTAGCAAATGCAAAGCTTCCACTGGTTTAGAAATGTACCAGTATTGATTTGTAAGCATTGAATTATATCTTAAAGTACGCTTAAATCTGATGCTAGGTGGTTAGATTGGGGAAAGAGACCTTCTAATCCATATAGGAGTAAGAGGGATAGAGATAGATAGACGAGGAGAGACGGGAAGAGACGGGGAGAGACGGGAAGAGACGGGAAGAGACGGGAAGAGACGGGGAGAGACGGGGGAGAGACGGGGAGAGAGACAGGGGAGAGAGACAGGGGAGAGACGGGGAGAGATACGGGGAGAGAGACGGGGAGAGAAAAGAGGAGAAATAGAGGTAAAGCTAAAGGAAATAGGAGAAGAGGGAAGGAGAGGGGGAGGGAGGAAGGGAATGAGGAGGAAGGGAATGAGGAGGGAGGGAAGGTGGAGGGAGGGAAGGTGGAGGGAGACAGAGTGGAACCATTTGTTAAGTCACGCTTTCCTGCGAATATTCCGTCGCTGTTTACGCAATAATGTTCTTCTCTTGAAGAATGCGATCCCCTTCCTGGAAATCTTATTCCTCGTCTTCCTCTTCTCACTGTCACTCTTTTATTTCAACCTCTCTACTTCTCTCGTTTCAACAGTTTCTCTATTTTTCCTTCTTTGATTTCGTAATTTCTGGGTATTTCCGTAAGGCGTTTATGAACTCTTAAATATTTTGTACAACTTTAGAAATGTAATCATGCTTTCTTTAGTATGGAATATGGTTTTATTATTTAACTATCAAAAGTCATATCTAATTAGCTCTAGGGATATTGGTAAAGCCTTTAGAGATACTATATACCAAAGTGACATGTGTAATGTTTGTGCCCATACCAAAGCATCTGATTCTTGATTAGTGTAGACTCTGCAATCCAATGATTTCAATTGGATCCATTGGAAATCGAAGTGTCCAACGTTGTGATACAAAAGAATGTCTTGATACCTGAGCTTCATTCAAGTTGCATTCTAGTGCCCTCGCCTTTTCTCAAAGTTTTCACTGTATTTTTTGTAAACGCACACACACACACACACACACACACACACACACACACACACACACACACACACACACACACACACACACACACACACACACACACACACACACACACACACACACACACACACACACACACACACACACACACACGACTCGACGGCGCAGTGGTAGCGTTCGAAACTGCTACTGCAGCGGTCCGAGATCAAATACAGCCCAAAGGCTGAAATAATTTCAGTACCGCTGTGCTGCAAGTCGTTACTCCAACTTTCGTGGGTGGTGAGTTGGGTGGGGGGTGTGTGTGCGTGTAAGGTCACAGCATTACCCATAGATCAGCCATATATGAGCTCTGAGCTCCCCTCCGGGAGGGAAATAGTTGTCGATCACGAGACTAACACGTGATCCAAGACCATGGTGAATCACGTACATATGTATATATGAAGAAGAAGAGAACAAACGAGAGATTAGGTGGTCGAAATGTAAATCATTTCCTAGATCGTCTTCGTTTTGCTCCCACCAACTAATCTCTTATTTGTTCTTTCTTCTCCACATATACATATGGATGTATATATGTATTTTTACAGAGACCCAGGCCAGCTTGTAGCTAGTGGTTAGGCTGGTACGTTTCCTTGATGGACTTATCGTCGTTGTCATACCTGTATATATGTATATATACTTTTGTGTATGGATGCTTATGTTCATTTATTATATCAGTTCTCGCTAAAGCCAAATATTATTACTCAAATGGGAGCAGATCTCCGTGCTTCAAGAAGTTATGAAAGAAGGTTAGAAGCCGACGGCAGAAGACAGGTAATTACGGCCAAAGAATTCCTCTTTGCTCTGTAAGTATGGAGTGTTGGGGCAGTTAGTAGTGTCTGCTGGGTATTGGAGAGAAGTGCGGGATTCGAACCCGCGAGTCTGACTGAGGAAACAGAGGACTACGCTATGGTAGGGACCTTCCCGAATTTTTACTTTGGGAAGACCTATATTACTGCAGACACTGTTTTTTTATTTATTCTTTTTCTTTTTTTTTTGTCCATCGATGGAAATTTTGTGGTGATGAATAGGAACAATAAAGTCAGAGTTTGGCTAGGTTCGAGAACGGACCTTGTAACCATGGAAACGTGTTTTAACAAAGTCTGCTTCTATATCTCCCTTAGGGTCTATCTCTCCTTTCAGTTCTTAGGCCTTTGAAACGGTACGACCTTGTGGAAGTCCAATATGCCTTTCGACCCAAAGGGAACGTCATTTCACCTCCTATTTGTGGGTATACTGTCCTAAGACGAATTTCATTGCTTCGCGTTCGCCGAATCAGGAGCCGGGGAAGGCGTTATTGGAGCAAAGAGGTTAAATGAAATGTTAGTCCTTCAGTAAAGAAATCTACCCACAACTGAATGAATTCTGTTAGGGTGACCAAAAAGAAAAACCTGTTAAGTTTCTTTATGTACAAAGATACAGTGAAAAAGAGGGAATAGAAATACTCCTTATGTAGTCTTTGAATCACCATAAGATTAAATGCTTAAATGCTTTTTTGTGTTATCCTCGGCAACTGTAATTGTTATTTCGAACTATGTGTTCTTGTCATTATCTGCACTTCGTGTATATTGATTCAATGCCAAATAAACTTATTATTATTATTATTATTATTATTATTATTATTATTATTATTATTATTATTATTATTATTATTATTATTATTATTATTATTATTATTATTATCGTTGTCAAATCGTTGTCAAATCGTTGTCAAATCGTTGTCAAATCGTTGTCAAATCGTTGCGATAATGATATTTAATGTAGGATCCTAATGTATTAGTCGCTGGAACACACAGGCGACTGAAATACCTGCGCCGTTCACAACTTTTTAATGCGCGCGTTCAAAAAGTATCCGACGCCTCACGACCTTCACTCCCACACGAGTGACGGGAACTCCGCCTTTTAAAACCCATTGGGATCCTGCTTTCTGGAAAGAGACCATTTCATCTTCAGCTGGTTTCCTTTCTTATTGTGCAGTTCTCTTCCTGTCCTTCGTATACTAAACTCCGTAACTTCGAAATTTATTTTTCAACGCATCAAAATGCTGATTTAACGTCTTCTGGTTAAGGACAGGCGATTTTATGCAGCTGAGTGGTGGACTCTAGATTGAATGAGGTGTTGATTGATCGTGACCCTTATCTAGAACTGGGTATGTAAAGTACGTGTTTTAAAAAAGCATGGGTTAAGAAAACTCTAAGATCTAGATATCTTATCCAGCTTTCAGTGTAATATTGAGCTTTAATGAATTTGTTCTTCATAACACCATATAATTTGTTTCAGTGAGGGAATGGTGATCTGTGTATACATACATACATACATATATATATATATATGTATATATATATATAATATATGTGTGTGTGTTTTGTGTGTGTGTGTGTGTGTGTGTGTGTGTGTATGTGTGTGTGCACGTACGGAGACACGCACACGACTACAAATATATGAATATATGTATGTATACATTAATTTAAGGGTGTGTAGTGGTATATCTGTATATAATATATATTTATGTGTGCTTGAATATATGTATTACATTTTGTCGACATTACATATGCATATAAAGTATGTACGTGTGTATGTATGTATATATGTATATATGCGTGTGTGTGAATGTATGCGTTGTGTTTCATTCAATATCTCACCTGTAGTTGGAGAGGTTTAAAAAGGATATTATTCTTTTTTGGGTGAATATTAGTCCCTAATCATGAAAAATTTTGTTTGACGTATATATGCATATATACATAAATGTACGAATAAATGTGTGTACGGATTAGTGTAAAAAAAAAGGATTATTTTTCATACTCTCACAGTCGTCATTCAAATATGCTTTATTCTAACATACAACAGATGCAACGAGGAGCATACATTTCTAGTGAACAATGGTGGGTAAAATCTTCCCGCGTCTGAAACTAGTGAAGATAAATAAATTGAAAATATTCAAAATATAAACGTATATTCAAATGATTACAAAGGCGGAGCTGGCAGGAAACCTTTTGGTCCATAACTAGGTCTGATGCGAAAAAAAATGTAAGAATGATAAATAAATAAATAAATAAAAATTATAATAATATGAATAATGATAAAATAAATAAATGAATGCATGCATATAGTTAAATAATAAACAAAATGGTCGATAGTAAACAATAATAAATTGACAAATAACTAATAAATGAAAATCAAGCAAAAAGTAATAAATAAACAGACAAGTAATAAACAAATAATACGCCCCCACATAGATTTTATTTTCCACCTTCTGAATTTATCCATTTTGTTGTACTGATGCAATTTCATTTAATAGAGCACGTCGAATGTATGGAAACAAAGGAGATGGATAATGAAATCTTTATTTCCAAAAGTTAGATACAAGTCCGGCAACAGGATCTTAAATTGTGAATATTTCATGTAGGGACGATAAGAAAAAGGACGAAGAATTCGTAAAAATATAAAGTATAGAGATACTTCCCTCCAATGTCTTGCAACTATTCATTCTGGAATGACAAGAAAAACGAGAGGGGGGGAATTGTATTTCTGTGAGTTATTTTAATTCCAGGCTTACTAACCACTTCTGTATTACTATGAAATATAGAGGCATTTCGCAATGAAATGTATCAAACTTTCGTCTTAGAACGGTGATAAAGACAAGGGGTGTGTGATCCTATGAAATACAGAGGAACTCGAAAATAGGGTTAACAATCATTTAACCGGAAGTGACGCTGTTGAAGTTCCTTGCGTTGCTCTGTCAAACCTGTCCTTTGTTACATTTATGATTCTTCTTTGTCCCGTATCAGATGCGAGAAGCATCAATAGCCTACATGTTTAGTGTAATCTATATGGAAGTAGCTTAACAAACATGTCTCAAAAATAGATAAATGAATAAATAGATAAATAAAATAAATCAATCAATAACTCATGAAAATTTATATGCCCATGTAGGAAAAAAAAGGACAAAAATCTCAACAATTCGTTATTACAAGCGCTTCATAGTTCCAATTTGCTTTCAACCATTTCACTTGCCGTACTTGCTTCCAGATCCATGACGTCACTCAATTGTTCGTGCTTTAGTGATTTGACTAGTATTACCTTAATGGTAAGGACACTACATTAGATTGTGTTTAGCTTCAGGCAAGGTTGTTAATTTTGCCCTATGTTTGCTGACTGCCAAGATAAGCAGTATTTAACAGTCTTCACTGGGTTCGAGCTCAGGCTTCTATGGCACGAGACTAGACTGAAACAGTTGCGCCTTAGCTGCATGTGATATAGCAACACTATGCTGAACTTAAAAGACTTGAAATAAACATCATATCAAACTGAAAATACTGACATGAACATAGGTCAACATTTTGTAGTTTACACATCTAAATAATCATTTCATGGTAAATTATTAGATAATTTGATTAGAATTTGAATATACCAGGTAACGTGATTGTATTATGTTGTGCTCTAATTACGTGTTATACTGACGATGACATTTATCTTTACATGAAATGCCAAAGGTGAACGTATAAGTAGATTAAGCCCTTTGGCCGTAGGCTACCTTGTACATTTCCCGTTAGGTGGCAGTAGGCGATAGTCAGGGATGGGTAACAGTTACAGTATATATATATATATATATATATATATATATATATATATATATATATATATATATATATATATATACCACGCTAGTATCAGAGGTAGCTGTGAATATATACATATCTAGCATCTCCACATATTCCCTCCAGCTCAAATATAGCTTTCTTATACAACCAGAAGCTCCTCATAGCTGAATAAAATCGTTTACTCTTAGTCAACGTAAAGTGATAAAATGTCCCGCTAGGTCTTATTGATGAATTAGATTAATTAGGTCTCTTTCCATTTACTGGCTCGAGGTTCTCTTAGGCTGATTAGTATCATGTAGAATTGACTAAAAAAAATCATTATTGGTTGCTTAGGTCCTTTACCTTTTCTTTACCGACTCTGCTACAGAGGTAAACTATCCAGGTTGCAACAAGGTTTAAAAGGATTAAAAGGATAAGTATTCTTTTATACAGAAGGAGTTAGGGATAATACTTTCATCACAGTAAGAGTGCCACAGTAATCAATAGAATAGCCTAGACTAAAGTAGACTCAATATAAAAATATCCTTCTAGTTCAGAATGAGCTCACGAAGGATAAATACGACTTCCGTACCCCTCCATACCTCTAGAGACCTGGTTCTGACCCATTCACACTTGGTAGGCTTTTAGTGAGTGTAGAAGACCTCTTTAGAATGCAGATCGCTCGCTGGAATATTCTTCCCACCGCAGTCCCCCTGAGCCCTCCCTGAAGACCACCTTTATTTCCTCGACGTTTTCTGGTATTTCGTTTTCACTTTGCCTCCGAGGTTCAGACCTCTTTGTCAGCTGCACTTCGCAGTTTCTCCAAGAATTCGGTATTTCTTTGATAAAACTACAAAGAGGAGACACTCTTCTGACCTGAATCGTCAACATAGTGGAATGCTCAAAAGTTAGTGCTTTGTCGTAGAATTTCTTCTGTTTGTTCTGCTGTTAAAATTTACAACTTTCCCATGTAGCGATGCTACTGTGGTGAAATTAAAGAGGTTTTGGTGAGTTCGTCTCCTTTATTGTAAGGTACGAGTAAACAGATTTTACAGGCGTCGGGAGTCGATATATATTATATATATACATATATATATATATATATATATATATATATATATATATATATACAGCGTGGGTGCTTAAATACATAATTACACTGATTTAGGTTAGGTCGGGCCAAGCAGGGTCGCACTGTCAAAGTAGCGTCAGATCGTGGGCGACATGACGCGCGTTCTATACCGCGTGGTTATCGCGGTCTGTACACCCCCAAAATGTATTTCCTGCCACAGCAGCGTATTCTTTTAATCTCGAGACATCTTTCACCATTGAAGAAGCTGGTTATTGTGAGGAAAAATAATCCGACTGGAGTATACAGCAAATCTGTTTTACATTTTATGTACCTCATAGGTGAAGGAAATAGCATTAAGGAGAGAGAGAGAGAGAGAGAGAGAGAGAGAGAGAGAGAGAGAGAGAGAGAGAGAGAACGAGAGAGAGAGAGAACGAGAGAGAGAGAGAGAGAGAACGAGAGAGAGAGAGAGAGAACGAGAGAGAGAACGAGAACGAGAGAGAACGAGAACGAGAGAGAACGAGAGAGAACGAGAACGAGAGAGAACGAGAACGAGAGAGAACGAGAACGAGAGAGAACGAGAACGAGAGAGAACGAGAGAGAACGAGAACGAGAGAGAACGAGAACGAGAGAGAACGAGAACGAGAGAGAACGAGAGAGAACGAGAGAGAACGAGAGAGAGAGAGAGAGAGAGAGAGAGAGAACGAGAGAACGAGAGAGAACGAGAGAGAACGAGAACGAGAACGAGAGAGAACGAGAACGAGAACGAGAGAGAACGAGAACGAGAACGAGAGAGAACGAGAACAAGAACGAGAGAGAGAGAGAGAGAACGAGAGAGAACGAGAACACCAATTGGAAATGTATAATCCGTATAGATTACTCACCATTGGCTATCAGGGCTTTTGCAACGAAGATGAATAGAATACCCTGACGACAGAGACAAATAAAAATGCCACCAACTACGGAAGAGAGTACGGCAGAAACCTCTCGGCTTGGCCTTTGTAGCGCCGCAAGATTGTACTCAAACTTACTTGGCGAAGATTTATTAGAACTGGGAATTTAAACCTGATGATAGATTTTCATTCTTCATGAAACGCGCACGTTACAACGAAGGGGAGGAAAATAGGTGCCGATGAAGAATTGAGCACTAAATCAAGTTTGATCATCATAAATGGGCTATTCAGCAGCATTAGACAAAGGAATTATTCGTGAAGTTATATTAAACAGAATTTTAGTTCTAAAACAAGATGGATTGTGTCAGGGAGTATACGCTTTATTATGAGGTGCTGAATTCAGCGACCTGATTTTTTTTTGTGATTTTATTTTAGAGTCGTGTATGAACCCAACGTGCACGTGACACCTTCGAGGTCTTACTTGACCGAGTAGGACCTCGAGGATGGTCTATCTTCTCCCATATATGGGATGCAGCCATCTAAGGCGTGGATTCATCCCCACTCACCCAACTCCTACCGGCACCTGTGTATTTCTCCTTTTATCTCAGCTCCTTTTGGATAAAGGGTCAACTCTCTTCATCACTAATTGTCCGAGTAGAAAGCAGTGCAGCAAGACATAGCAGGGCTAGCCACTTTATTTATATGATGAATTTCCTTTCTTGTCCCCTCATGCATAAAAAAAAAAAAAAACGAGGACCCCCCCCCCCCCACCTTCGGGTTACGTTCATTCACAGTCATTCTCCACCCACAGCTCCTGAGTGTTGTTTTGGGTATAACATATCGCATGGGGCATTACTGTAATGCATAATCTGATTTCAAATCCCCTTTTTGGGTAAAAACTTTAGGTCTTCATTTCAGCCAAAATACACCACTTTTTCCCCTACCCATCCCAAAAATTAATTTATGATAAGATATTCAAAGTATACCATCATCTATTATGATTAAGCCTTCGAAGTATATCCGCATAGAGATATATGAATTTGGTGATTCATCAACAACATCTTGGTCAGCTGCTGTCCTGGTGAACTTATGTTGGGATCTACTGATCTTTTGCTAAGGCTTTATTATGAAGCCTTCTTCATTTACATATGATTATCCAACCTGATGTTTTTCATACAAGATTATGCTTGGGCACAGCCCCTCATCAAAGATTTCATCTAACTAAAATACCTCCAGAATGCAGGGGTTAGTGTAACACACTTAGAGTGGGTCTTTTCATCCCTCTTTTCATTGTTACTGTTGTCATTCTCTAGACAGTCTGGTCGAGTCGTTTCGTGTCCCTAAGGAGCTCCATAGCTGGAACAATGGGCTTTCTCCATAAATTTCTTTTGTGTATATTTTGTTGTTGACTTATGTATAACGTTTACAGTGCTGTCTTCCATAATGTATTGTGTAGTATGGTACGATGTGTGATATTCTGGATTGTTATCTGCAGTGGTGTCATCCAGTCTCTTCTGGTAATTTAGAAAGGCTTGATGATGGCCGCATTGTAGTCTGACCAAGGGTACTCAGTCCTTTTGGGAGTGAGAATATTCAAAGGTCTGGATTTCAGCAATGTGTTGACTTTCATTTTGTTGATGAAACAGTGCGCGATATGATTACGGATATGCATCTGAGGGCTGATGTCTGGTGGTTGTGGAGGAAGAAAAGGGAGTGATTGTGTGTGATGTAAGTATTTGGGTGTTGTTTTGATGTTTCTAAGCTTGTGTCGTGGATGTTCTGACATATAGGTTAATGGGTGGGTTATATTTGTGGAAGACGAATGTTTCTGTGCCGCTAATGTCATCATGATCATTAACTTTGAAAACTCGTTTCATTGCGTAGATGGTCTGTAGCTGTTGTATTTGTGCACCCTGTAATTGTCTTTAGAACTTTGTTCTGTACAGTCTGTAGTGTTTTTGGTGTGCTTTAATAAAATTAGGGGCCCATGCAGTACTCACATAATTTATCACTGACCATACTATTGTTTGTATATTGTGGTGGTAGTTCATTGTTTTGTCCGAATGTTGTTCCTGCACTTGATTTAAGCGTGATAAGTCTTGTGTGTGTGTGTGTGTGTGTGTGTGTGTGTGTGTGTGTGTGTGTGTGTGTGTGTGTGTGTGTGTGTGTGTGTGTGTGTGTGTGTGTGTGTGTGTGTGTGTGTGTGTGTGTGTGTGTTATAAGGGTGTTGTTGATACAGATTCGTGGCAAGTATTTATGTTTTGCTGTTCATTTGGTGAGAAGTACGGCTGTGGATTTGGTTGGGGTTCTTTCGAGTTTATATGTGGTGAACCAGGTGTTGAGTGTGCCAAGGTACGTCTGTAGTATTTCTGCAGTTTTGCCTGCGTTGCGGTGCGTACAAGTAATTGTTATGTCATCTGCGTAAGAAGGGATTCGTATTTCTGGGGTGTAGGCTGTGGATATATCATGCATATATAAACTAAAGTGTGTGGGCGTTAGGACTAAGCCCTGAGGTACTCCGCTTTTAACCTTCTGGTGTGCGACGATTGGCCATTATATGACACATAGTAACCAATCATTGCACACCAGAAACTTTCGTTTTTTCATTATGCAGACTCCATGAGAGAGTATGCCCCAAAAAGAAATCTATCTTGGCTGCGTCTCAAACTGTTTCTCTGCTCTTGGCGTGGGGTTAGTTTTTTTCTACATCGCTTGACGTGTCTTTCAAGATAAAATAAACAAATCTCGTGTTTCCATTTTTGGGTCAAGTCCATTGTCAAGTTTGACCTATTTTCTTCCTCTTCCCTTCTCGCAACCTTCTTCCTCCTTCGTCTTTGACCTCGTGTCCTCCTCCTACTCTTCTTCTGCCTCCTCCTCTATCTTCTCTTACTTCTTATCCCTTTTCTTTCTACTCTTTCTCCTTATCCCTCCTCTATCTTCTCTTACTTCTTATCCCTCTCCTTTCTACTCTTTCTCCCTCTCTTTCTCTTTCTTTTCCTTTCTCCTCTTCCTCTTCCTCCTCCTCCAGCACCTCTTTTTCTTTCTTCTTCTGCCTCCTCCTCTATCTTCTCCTACTACTTTTCCTATCTTTTGTCTTTCTACCCTTTCTTCCTCTTTCTCTTTCTTTCCTTTTCCTCTTCCTCTTCCTCTTCCTCCTCCTCCAACACCTCTTTTTTTTTCTTCTTCTCCTGCTCCTAATATTCTTTCTCCTCTTCCTCCTTCTCATTTTTCTTTTTCTACTCCCCCATCTCCTCATATTCCTTTCCTTCCTCTTATTTCTCTTCCTTGGATTCTCCCCACCTCTTCCTCTCCCTCCCTTACCATCCCCCTCCTTCACTCTTCTCTGCCTTCGCCTTATTTCCTTTCTCTATTTCTTCCTCCACTTCTCCTCTTCCTCCTCCTGTTTTTTTTCTTCTCCCTACTTATTCTCCCCCTCTTTCCCTTTCTCCTCTTTTACCTCCACCCCTTCTCCTTTCTCCATTTCCTCCCCCATTTTTCCTCCTCCTCCTCCTCCTCCTCCTCCTCCTCCTCCTCCTCCTCCTCCTCCTCCTCCTCCTCCTCCTCCTCCTCCTCCTCCTCCTCCTCCTCCTCCGCCTTTTCTTTCTCCTTTTCGCTCTCTTACTTCGTTTTTTCCTCCCCTTCTTCATACTCTTGTTTAATATCCTCCACCTTCTCTTCCTCCTCTTCCTTTCCATTGCCCTCCTCCTCCCCCCCTCTTTCTCTTATTCCTCCATTTTATTCTGTTATTATTTTTGCTACATAGTTCGATTTTTTTCTCTTTTCCGTTCATCCCACCTAGCTCTTCCCCTCCTTTGACACTTCCTCTCCCCTCCTGTCAAAGTGCTCAGCTTTGGAATGGACGAATCTGCCCTGTGCATCCTTTCCTTCCTCTTCTTCCTCTTCCTTATTTTCTTCTCTCGTTCCTCTTTCTCCTGTTCCTCATTTCTTCTTCCTTCTGTTATCCTTCCTCCTTCTCTTGTTTCTTCTTTTCTTCTTCCTTTTCCTCTCCCTGTTCCTCCTCTTGCTCGTTCCCATTTTCCTCCTCCTCTTCCTTCAATTTTTTCCTTCTTCACTTCCTCCTACTTTTTCTCTTTCACTTTCTTCTTTTCCTTTTCCATATACACGTTCCCATGTCCTTTTCCTCTTTCTCTTTCCTTTCCCCAACTCTTCTGTCCTATTCCTCTTCCAGGTCCTCTTCTCCCTCTTTGTTGTCTTCTCTTCCACCTGTACCTCTGTCCACGCAACTAAACTATCCTTCTTCACTTCCTACTCTTTCTCCTTCGACTCTCTTCTTCACTTTCTTTTTTTCCTTTTCCATATACACTACCATGTCCTTTTCCTTTACCCTATCTCTCTCTCTTTTCTTTCCCTTCCCCAGGTCTTCTATCTTATTCCTTTTCCAGGTCCTCTTATTCCTCTTTGTTGTCTTCTCTTCCACCTGTACCTCTGTACGAGCAACTAAAATATCCTTTTTCACTCCCTCCTACACTTTCTGTTTCACTTTCTTCTTTTCCTTTTCCATATACACTCCTATGTCCTTTTCCTCTTCCTATTTCTCTTTCCTTTCCCCAACTCTTCTATCTCATTCCTTTTCCAGGTCCTCTTATCCATCTTTGTTGTCTTCTCTTCCACCTGTACCTCTGTCCGCGCAACTAAAGTACGTACAATTCCCTCCCCCTAAGGACCATCCTCCATTGTGACTTTCAAGCTTCCGATTATGTCTGCTTAATATCCTCCTCTGAGAAATTCCGGGAAATGGAGTAGTCCTCTCATTTTATAAGAAGAAAATTCTTTTCAATCTACTTACCAAGTTACTTAAAGACTAAAGGGCCTGGGCATCAAAAATCTTTCAGTTCCTCTGCAGGTTTTGATTATTTATTTCAAAGTCAGTGGAAGGTAAGCAGGTAAGGCAGAAATATATGCGCATGCGTACATACATACATACTGTAAATACATATATACATACAGTATATATGTATATATATTATATATATATATATATGTATATATATATATATATAATGCATGCATGTATACATAAATACATACAGGAATGCATACTAAAAAGTATATTTCTTAAAATCCCTCCTGGTCCCCGTCTTTTTAATTTTATTTCATGGCCTCGTGTCGTTATCCTGTTCAAAATTAAAATTTCAATGCTGTCTGTTCCATCCACTGGTCAGAACACAACAATCATGTCACTTTTCTTTCTTTTAATGAGGACAATTTAAGTTTTTCTATTTTTTCCGCATAGGGTCTGTCTGCTTAAATGAGGATTATTTTGGTTATTGCTTTTTGTAGTCTCTCATTTGTGTATATATATATTTTTTTTGTGAGGAGACCACACCTCTGCTGTATATTTTAATTCGGGGTGGGCTATTCTCTCTCTCTCTCTCTCTCTCTCTCTCTCTCTCTCTCTCTCTCTCTCTCTCTCTCTCTCTCTCTCTCTCTCTCTCTCTCTCTCCCTGTGTGTGTGTGTATGTGTATCCAAATACTAGCCCTATGACCATATATACAGTATGTCACATGCCCGACACGTGATCCACATACATGCAATGTATCGACAGCCACTGGCTCCTTGCAATAACTCCAATCGTACTGACATCACACATACCAAAATCACAAACAACTTGAGTAAGCGTGACGTCATTATCGCCACAAGTCTCTCTCTAAAAAGATCATTAACCATTTTCTTATACCTACCAAACTATACAATCATAACTATAAACCACATACCACGTCAAGACACGTTCACTAATACTAACTAGACCCATGATACAACTAACCCACAAGTATTATTGTAGAAAACATGTATAGGCAACCTCACACAGAAACGCTGATGGAACTAGTTCTGTGTATCTATATTCATTTATCTTTATTTTTATTATATTTCCATCAAAGGATACACGACTGGTGATCCCACCGCTGCCACCAGTCTTGTGAATCTTTTTGGGGCTTTCTTGCTTTTTTGAAGCGAAGAGATATTTACAGCATGGGGATGTAATACCCTTCGGGAAGAGTCCCCAGGTATTACAATTGCAGGCCTTAAATACACAGAACCGGCACCATCAGCGTTTCTTTGCGAGATTGTTTATACATACTTTTTTACAAAAATATTTATGGGTTGTAGGTATTATGTGTGTAGTTAGTATTAGTGAATGTTCCTTGACGTGGTGTATGGTTTACATTTATGATTATGTAGTTTGGTAGGTATAAGGAAATGGTTAATGATCTCTGTGGAGAAAGATTTATGGCATTAATTGGAAAGGTTGCGCTATAGTGACGTCACGCTTACTTAAGTTGTTTGTGATTTTGGAATGTGTAGTGTCAGCACGATTGGGGGTATTGCAAGAGGCAGTGTCTGTCGGTACCTTGTATGTATGTGGATCACGTGTCAGGCATGTGACATGTATATATGGTTATAGGGTTAATATATTGAAATAGTGTGTGTGTGTGTGTGTGTGTGTGTGTGTGTGTGTGTGTGTGTGTGTGTGTGTGTGTGTGTGTTTGTTTGTGTGTTTGTGTATGTGTGTATTTGTGTGTGTGTGTGTGTGTATGTGTATTTGAGTGTGTGTATTTGTGTGTGTTTGTGCGTGTGTGTATTTGTGTGTGTGTGTGTTTGTGTATGTGTATTTGAGTGTGTGTATTTGTGTGTGTTTGTGCGTGTGTGTGTGTATTGCGTATGGATTGCGTGTATGTGCATACGTATTTTCATATACGTATATTAGCATTAACTTGTTCCGTGTATGTGTAAGGGACGTGGACGCATTATTCTGGGTTTCTGTGTGATCTGACAGTCTGTACTGAGAGTCGAGAGATTCTCCAGGAATTTCATTTTATTCAACTTCCACAGAAATCGGCTCTTTAGGGAAATCTACCTGTAGTGAACGTATTTCCATTTTCATTCTGATTTGGAAAGGATGTGAAAGTAAAGGGCTTGTGGAGACTTATTAATCAAAGAGAGAAGGAGATACGGAAAGAGTGTGGGGGATTAGGAAGCGAGTGGTGAGAAAGGGAAAAGGAACAGGGAAAATAGAAATATTCAAAGTTATGAAAGGCAAAAAGGAAAGATAGGAATGGAAAAGACAGTGAAGGGGAAGGAAGAAAAGGGGGAAGGAATGGAACGGGGAAAGAGATGAAATACAAAGCGGTAAAGAAACAGAATAGAAAAAGAAGAGAACGAGTGAAATGGGAAGAAAAAAAATATTATGAAACGGAGGAGTCAGTAAGAAAAACAACAGAAAAATAGGGGATAAGATGAAAGAAAAACAGTCAAAGAAAGGAAGAAGCAATGAAAGAAAAGGAATATTAGAAGGATAAATATGAGCGCAGTGTTGATCATAAACAACTTTAGAGATTAGGAAATTTGGGAGTATAAGAAAAGGGTGCCTATGGTAGCTGGGACAGATCGTGTCATGTTTAGGTGAAATTAGGCTTGGATATAAAAAACTCTGCCCTCAGAGACGCGACAGGAAGTCGGGGGCTGGATAAGTTAATTAATCAAAAGTATTAAGCCTTTTGAAAGAAAGGAACGGTGAAGAGGGGAAAGGGACCAGAGGGGGAGAGTGAGGGTGAGGGGTAGGGGAGAAAGGGGAACACCGAAATGGTTGGGAGGAGGACTGGTAGAGTTAGGGGGGAAGGCTGGTGGGAGGGTACAGAGGACACAAAGTCGAGGGGAAAACTGAATGATGAGTGAACGGTGGGGATGAAGGGAGGAAAGGTGAGATTAAATTCGAGAGCTGGGGTGATGAAGAAATAGGCGATTAATGGGAATAAAAAGGAATTGAAATAGGGTCAAGAGGGAGCTAATTGAAGAGGTGTATGAAAACTGCAGTACAAAAAACCTCGTTATAATAAAATGAAAAATGAAAAAAGTCTCCATAAAAAAAAGAAAAAACAAAAACAAAACAAAAAACGGGAGCATGGATAAATAAGGCCAACAAAAGAAGAAGAAGCATACAAGAGTACTTGTGAGTAAACATAATTTGTTGTGAGTAAATAAGATGTATTGTGGGTTTCAGGAGAAAGGCTACGAGGAAAGGGAGAAGTAAAGGTGAATAGAGACAGTAAATAAGAAGAATCTGAAGGGATGAATACATTTCAAACAGAGCAAAAAGGGAGGTGAGGTGAGGTGAATTAAGAGTGACATGTGATAAATCTGGATAGACAAGAAATCAGAGGAAAAAACTGCTTAAAAACATGAACAAAATAAGCACGAGATTACTTTTGCAAAGAAAAATCAGAGAAGAATAGAGGGGGAGGAAAGGCATGGAGAACGACTTCCTGGAGAGAGAGAGATAACGAGAGAGAGAGAGATAACGAGAGAGAGAGAGATAACGAGAGAGAGAGATAACGAGAGAGAGAGATAACGAGAGAGAGAGATAACGAGAGAGAGAGATAACGAGAGAGAGATAACGAGAGACAGAGATAACGAGAGAGAGAGATAAAGAGAGAGAGAGAGATAACGAGAGAGAGAGAGATAACGAGAGAGAGAGAGATAACGAGAGAGAGATAGCGAGATAGTATGATAGAGGTAGATAGAGAAAGATAGAGACAAATAGAGAAAGATAGAGACAAATAGAGAAAGATAGAGACAAATAGAGAAAGATAGAGACAGAGAGAGACAGAGAAAGATAGAGACAGAGAGAGACAGAGAGATCGAGAGATCGAGAAAAGGGGGCGAGGAACGAATAGAAAGGAAGGAGTGAGGAAAGAGTGAAAGAAAGAGACAACGGGTGAGAGACAAGAGAGGACCAATGTGAAAGAGGAAGAGAGAGCAAGCGAGACTAAGGAAGAATAAAAGAATAAGAGAGGAAAATAGAGCGAGTGAGAGAAAAGGAAAGAGAGATGGAGAGAGACAGAATGAGAAAGACTAAGAGGACGAATGAAGTAGAAAAAGGGAAGAAGCATAAGAAACAGAGAAAGGTTTAATTGTAACAGCAATAATGAGATCAAGAAGGTAGTAAGGCTTCAGATGAGGACAGGGAGAGAGAATAATTAGTAGTATAAGAGAAAATGAGAAAGAAAAGAAGACGGAGAAGGACGGGGAAGAGAAGGAGAAAGAGAAGAAAAACAAGGAGTAAGAGGAGAAGGAGAAAGAACACGTAGATGGACGGAAATGTATTATAGGTTTGAGGTGCGAAGGAGTTGGGCTGTTATGCTGTATATACATACATAAAGAGCTTATCTAATTACCCAAATGGGAACGGTGTGACCAGTCCTGCACGACCAAAAAGGTCTGGTGTTTGAGGGCGAGGGAGGGGGGTGGAGTGTTAGTAGCAAGAGGGACTGGTAAGAAGGAGAAAGGAATGACAAGGTAAAGGAAAAGTATAGTGCTCGTAGTTGGCGAAAGAGGAGATAGGGAAAGAAAAATGTGTAAGAAGAAACAAGGAAATGGAATGTACAGAAAGATGAAAAGAGGAGGTAGAAGAAATGGAAGATAAGATATATATTGAGGAGAAATATGATGAAACAGAGGAAAAGGAGGTGAAGAGAGAAGAAATAAGAACAGGATGAAGATGATAGGTTGAGAGAAAGATGGAATGAAAGATAAAATGAAAGATTAGGGAGCAGAAACGAGGGGGGGATTACGATAAGTTTATAGTTATCGTCGTGGATATGAACAAAGAAATGAAGAAGAAAGGAGGTACAAAACGAAGATGGAAATGAAAGAAAAAGAGGAGAAGGAAGACAAGACTAAGAGTAAGAGGAGGGGGAAATTTAAAAAAGGAACAAAAGAAAGAGGAAAACAAAATAAAATTGGTAACAAAAAATGGGAAAAAGAATAAAAAAAGGAGAAGGAGGTAGAGGAAAGGGAGGACGGAAATAAAGATGAAAGGGAAATGGAGGAAGAGGGATGGAGGGGGAAGAAATTGATGAAGAAGGAGAGAAAAACAAAGAAGAGTAGAAGGACGAGAGGGACAAAGGAAGGTGGTGAAAGAAGGGCGCGAGAATGAAGGGGAGAAAATAGAAAGGAATAGAAAAGGAATATCAACAGAAAGATCAAGAGAGGAGTATGAGGGAAAAAGAGGAGGTAAGAAAAGAAAAGGCGTAGAAAGAAAAACAAAGAGGTATTCGAAAGGTGAGTAGATCAATAAAAAGGTAAAAAAAATATCAAAACTATATACATATATCGAGGGGGAAGAATGTAAAATAAAAAAAAGTAAACACAAAGAAAACGGAGAACCCAGAACTAGGAGACGAAAATGACAATATAGGAATGTGGAAGTTTAGGAGTGGAGGGAGGGAGGGTGGGAGGGAGGGAGGGGGAGAAGTGTCAGGGGAGATAGAAGCTAGCTATGGGTGGGAGACGGGGAGGGAGAGGGAGAAGGGGAGGGAGAGGGAGAGGGAGAGGGAGAAGGGGTCAGGAATGTTTGGTCAATAGGGTCCACGCGCTCGCCTCTCTCCTCTCTTCTCTACTCGCTTGGCTTTGCTTAGTTTTGCTTTGCTTGTTATTGTTTATCTTGGGCTCTCTTCGGCCATATTGCCTTTTGTGTTTTGTCTAAACTAAACTAACTCTATTCTTATTATTTTTCTATTTTTCATATTTCGGATCTTCTCCGTTTTCTGTGGCCTCTTGTAGCTTCTCTCTTCTCTCGCCTTGCCTTACTCTCTTTCCTACTCGCTTGGCTTAGCTTAGCTTTTCTTTGCTTGTTATTGTTTCTCTTCGGCTCTCTTCGGCCATATTGCCTATTGTCTTTTGTCTGAACTAACTTCTCTTCATTTTGAGTATTTTTCACATTTCGGATCTTCTCCGTTTTCTGTGGCCTCTTCTTGCTTCTCTCTTCTCTCTCCTTCCCTCTATTTACCTCTTTTTACTTCGCTTATCCTCGCATCGCTCATCTTCGGTGAATTTTGTATCGCTGATCCTCTTTAGCCTAAGCCTGTCTTCTCCTTCCCTTGTTTGTCTTCGTTTCGCTTCGCCTAGATTTGCTTTCTCTCGCTCCTCTTTTCATTGCATCGCACCTAGCACCTCTTCGTCTCGGATCATTTCTCTTCGCATCTTTGATGCTCTTCATATCCTCAACTATGTTTCTGCGATGCTTAATCTATTCACCTTTGTTGAATTTTCCTCGTCCTTCTTTTCTTCTCGACCCGTCTCTCTTCTCCTCGCTTCGCTTTATTCATTTCTGTTAGCTTTGTGCCGTTAGTGTCTAAAACGAAGTAAGAGTCTGAAGAAGAGGAGAAAGAAAAGGAAGATGTAGAGGAAATGAATTAGGATCAATAAGGAAAATGAGGGAGAGAGGAAGAGCGAAAAAAAAAACGAATGAAAGAAAGGAAGAGAGAAACAGTGAAACAGAAAAAATGTGTGTGTGTGTGCGTGTGTGTGTGTGTGTGTGTGTGTGTGTGTGTGTGTGTGTGTGTGTGTGTGTGTGTGTGTGTGTGTGTGTGCGTGCGTGTGTGTGGAAGTGTGTGGAAGTGTGCGTTTGCGTGCGTGCGTGTGAGTTTGCGAGTGCACGCGTGCGTGCGCGTATGTATGTTTGAGAGAGAGGCATAGAGAGTTAGAGAGACAGAGACAGAGATAGTAGGTAGGTAGGTTAGAATGAAAAAGTGGGAGGGAAACAAGAGAGAGAGAGAGAGAGAGAGAGAAGCAGAGACAGAGACATAGAGACAGAAAGAAAGGCAGAGAGAGAGACAGATAGAGGGAAATGAATGAAACAAAAAAGGAAGAGAGAGCAAGAGAGACAAAGGAAGAGAAAACGAATTAGAGAGGAAAATAGAGCGAATGAGAGAAAAGGAAAGAGAGATGGAGAGAGACAGAGTGAGAAAGATTGTAAGAGAAAGAATGAAACAGAAAAGGGAAAAGGCATGAAGAACAAAGAAAGGTGGAATGTGTGAGAGAGAAGGAGAGAGAACGAGTGAGGGAGAGGAGGAATGGAAAAATAAGAAAACAAAGAGAAGGAAGAAAGAGAGAGAGAAAAAAACGAGGGAGAGAGAAAGATGAATTAGAAAGAGGAGAAAGTGGAGAGGGAGTGAGGGAGAGGGGGAAGGGAAAGAGGGAGAGAGGGAAAGGAAGAGAGGGAGAAAAGGAAAGGGAGGGAGGGAGAGGGAGAGAGGGAGAGGGAGAGGGAGAGAGGGAGATAGAGAAAGGGAGAGGGAGAGAGGGAGTGGGAGAGAGGGAGAGAGGAGAAAAGGGAGAGGGAGAGATGGAGAGGGAGAGGGAGAGAGGGAGAGGGAGAGAGGGAGAGAGGGAGAGGGAGAGGGAGAGGGGGAGAGGAAGAGAGGGAAAGCAGAAGAGAGGGAGAGAGGAAGAGAGGGAGAGAGGGAGAGAGGGAGAAGGAGAGAGGGAGAGAAAAAATGAGAAAATGAGGACGAGGGAGTGAGAGATAGTCGGATTGTTGAGGGGAAGGCAGGACGAGAGGGATGTGACGGTAGAAAATATAAATACTAACACAGTCTGAATGAGAAAATGTCTACGGGAACAGCTCGTCATATTTCACTTGCTCTCGGTCAGCCACTATATCACGCGCTGCCTTCTCTTTTCTTTCCTCTCTTCCTTCCTATTTCCTTATTTATTTACCCATTTAAGTTTCTACCTACTTTCACATATGTATCTACCTAACTCTTTCCTTTAATCTCCCTTTTCTCTCTCTTTCTCCCTCGTGCAAAGGTTTTCTTGTCCCTTCTTGAAGTTACATTAGTGGCCTAATCGGAAGCGTGCTTGTTTGGCATTCGCTTAGTTGCGGGTTCGAATCCCGCACTCCTCGCCAATTCTAAGCAATGAATACTACCTGCCCTAACATTTCTAGTATATAAGGAAAAAATTACTGCCTCGGCCCCTGCTATGCGGCTCATGACGTAGGCTCCTTGTAGTCTTGGAATCCTTCGTTTTAATCCTCCCCAGAGATTGCTGACTTTTATTCACTGCTCGTTAATTACCAGCGGCTTTCTAGTAGCTTAAAAATGTTCTTTTATGATTATTCTGTCCAAAATAAATGAAGTTTATGACTGAATTTTACCTCCAATATTTCTGCAATGGTTGCCTTACACTACCGTAGTTATATTTATCATCACAAATTAGATACTTAATCTAACCTATTTATATTCCATGTTAGCTTGTAGGATATTTCTTACGTTGGTTTGAAAAAATTAGCTGATATTAGGCTCCAGTATGAAATTGCTTGCCATTTTCAGAACATTTAAAAAATATACAAACAACTCTATACCACTGAATGGAGGCCACCTTCATCAGATAAAACTAAAGATAATAATTGTAGAAAATTGCAAAATGGCCATTGACGGTTCATAAGTTTCCTTTGCATTATATTTTCCCTCGCACCGCTTATCTTTGCCTGAAGACTTTCATCTTGTATCACTGCCACGTTCTTGTCGCTGCCTTTCCGGCTTCTTGGAGATGATTCATTACGCTTATTATTTTCATTTTGACAGTAGCATGCCATCTCGCTTCTGTTATTTCGTAAAGTTCATCTCTGAATGCAATATATCACGTGTCTAGTACGTCTCCATCTTTCATCTTGTCTCACTGTCAACTTGAGTGTCTTCTTACTTTGTTTGTTATTAATGTGCAAGTTTAACAATTTCTTGTCGGGAGGGTGCATGGAGAAGCACGAACTCCCAAGAACTGAAGAAGGAGCAGTTTATGCGGCAGTATGTCTTAGCGTTTCACTATATATTTGTTAATTTAATGTTTAAATTTTTCTAAGCGCATTTTATTATCGGGTATTAAACAACTTCATCCTGTGATAACCTGTACAGATTCATTCTCGCATACTGAATAGATACTGTTGAGGATAACGCTAAACTATCTCATGAAGCTCACGATTGGCCTAAATCAAGGAGTTCAAGTCGTTAATGTATTCCCTGGGCAATGGTCCGGGCATATGTCAAATAATATCTCCCAAAAATTTAAAGAGGAAATACATTCTTAAATGTGCTATAATGCTTGACCTCCTCGTTATACAAATGGCCTTTTTCGGCTAAATATAATTGTCTATGGTAACCATATATAGAAACAAGTTATCAACAGTGGGAGGATATGGTGGGTTTGTCGCTCTTAATTTTCTATGTAAGTTCACTAACAAATAAATATATCTGGATTCCATTATAACCATATAAGGAATACAGGAGAATCGCAAGAAGTTGACAGATCATTGTGCCGGTCTATGAAAGCCAATCTATGGACAACAGTGGGTTCTTATTGATGGAGACTTGATTCGTCCCTAAGCTTATTCTTCCCCATTTAATAGAATAATTTGCCGTAGGACCACAATATCTATAATGGGCGTCACTAGATCAGATGTGTTCATCATTCGCTTTTACCCGTGTTCGATTCCCAACATCTCATGGAGGCTACAACTTAGTTTTCTTGTCCGAACACGTCCGTATAAGAGTAGGTTTCAGCATTGGCCAAGCCTATTCCAGCTTATTCTCCTTGACACACCAAGGTCAATTATACACGACTAAGTATCTCATTTGTCAGTAATTATCTTAATCTTTTAAATCTATCTTCTTGTGCTAACGTCTCGTGGAAGTCAATAAATTAATCAGTGGGAGAGAAACGCATTGGGTAATCGTCACCACGCTCCTCCTCTTTATAGGGTCGGTAAAGAAGGGCGAAAATGTTTCTTGTAAAGAATGAGTTTTATTTCAATTTATTTGATTAATTTCAAGTACTTCATTATCCAGTAAACATTTTTCTATGGCAAAACAATTGCTAACTCCTCGTGTATTACTTGAGGTGTTTGTCATGAAATGATTAAACGTTTTGGTTACACTTAACTTTTGGCAAAGGACAAGAGGTTTCATGCACCCGAAGAACCAAAGTCTGTCATAAAGGGATTTTTATCGACTAAAACAGCTGAAACCGATGTCGCATTTTTGTAGTCTCTCCTCTCCCCGATGATGGGCAATCTTACTCAGGTGTTTGGTATTTTGTCAGCAGTAAACAACGATTTCATCTTTGGGAACAATATAGCAACGGAGAGATGGAATCACAGAAGAGGTTAAGAAGAATGCTAAACAAATTGGTTCGTAGGACTGTAGCCAAGTCTTTAAGGTATCAATATCCCATACAAATATTTTATTCCCTTAATGGTCCTAGACTAGAGGAGCTAGAAATAGGGTCATATTTAGTTACCTAAACTCTTACGCATTATTGCATTTGAGCAATATTGTAAATTATCTGATAATCATTTTACTTATTTGTTTATCTACAAAATTCCATTTTTTCTGTATTCAGATTTTCTATTGACCAAAAGGTTTCCTGTGAGTATGCTTTGTCATTGCTATAAGTATATTTTTCATACTGGCTTTGATCACATTCCATGTTTATTTTCAGAATCAATCATGCACAAGGAAAAAAGAAAAAATTATATTATTACTTTTCTTTTTATTTCATCAGTTGGATGATATATCTTGAAACCCTCACCTTTCCTCAGTCGAGTAGTTCTTAAATTTGCATTTTATTTATGATATAGTCATTACTGAAGTTTCTATGTATTGAATGATTTTATAAATTTTTCTCTCGTATATAAATATATATATATATATATATATACACATATATGAGTGTGTGTGTGTGTGTGTGTGTGTGTGTGTGTGTGTGTGTGTGTGTGTGTGTGTGTGTGTGTGTGTGTGTATCTGTTATTTATATTAAAAATTATTGAATTTGTTATCAATCTTCAGAACACATAATCCCAATTTAGAATATTTTGTCTTACGTTAGAATTTGAAATAAAAAACTTAATTCTATAGGATCCGTCAATAAGTTGAAAAATAAGAATTACTTGCGATCCCCTTTGGAGTCCGCGCCCCACAATCAGAGAACTGGTGATTTTTTTCCCACAGACTACGAGTATAGATGGTAGTCATGTGTGACCATTGGAGATGGTGACTGATCTCCAAGTCTATGTGCAAAAGCAACAATGTCCTATTATACATCATTGTTGTGAGCGGAGTTAATCATTTGAAGTCATGTATTAACGGAACCTGTCTGCAGTCAATCTTATTGGTCTATGTAAACCTTATCCCGCAATCAAAGTGGCCAATCAATCTTTATCAACCTTGGTCGCTATTTGGCCATAAATATCTATTTTGGCTTCCATCACGCGATCTCTTTGATTAAAGAAGAACCTCTTACATATTCAGTGTTAATTAAAAGAAACAGGAACGCAGTGGTGCATTTAGCTGTGTAAATTTTGAACCAATATTCTGTTCATCTGCTGCATATTAAGATTGATGTTTAGTCTCCCTTCTTTTAATTAATAACATGTACGAGCCTTATCAACTATTGCGGAAGTTGTCAAAATATCATTAAAGTATTCAATTTATTCTATCTCCATATTGGTTTAATTATTTTGTTGATTTGTTTGAAGTGGAAAGAGCCTGACGCCAGTGGGTACTTATGTACATCCTCAGTCGTTACCTTTGCCCTGTGTGCTCAGTGGATCTGGTAACTGGCAGTTGCAGTAATTCGTCAGGGATGAAATTCCACCTTCAGACAAACGAAATATTCTCCTAATAAACAAAACAAATATCTAAAAAAATCATAGCTATATTGAAACAAATATTGTTTTGTCCTTAATGATGGTCATAATGATCATTGTGTTTGTTTTTCTTTCATTTTCTTACCTTTTGATGCAGTTTCTCAGGAACTTGTCATAAAGAACCCTCATAATTGGAGATAGGAGCGTGCGCCAATGTATTTTTCATTTTTCTATCCTTTTATTGATTGGGTAATAGTTGAAGTAAATTGTGATGTCGCTAATCTATGGGTCAGCATTTTCAGCTGTTAACCACAATAAAATTTATAAGGTATACTACCATGAAAAAATCCCACTGTCGAAGAAAGTAAACGGATGAGGAATATAATTAACCGTATATTTCGACCACACTCTGCGGTCCGCTGAAGAGGACCACAGAGAGTGGTCGAAATATACAGTTAATTCTATTCTTCATCCGCTTTACTTTCTCCGACAGTAGGATTTTTTCATCTTACCTATATGTCATGACATAGTCCCTCTCTGGTATATTATCATAATGAAGGGAAACTAGTTTCCTCCTCTCGCTGATGTGAAATACTTTAGAGACTAATCTGTATATAGGCAGACTATTTCATTCAACTAAGGAAAATATCACTAAAGCAACAATACCATGATAACCCTAAGACAATTTATTCTGAACACAGTTTGGAAATTTGTTCGTCTTTGGGTAATATCAGTTGATAAAATAGTTATGATAACTCTATGCAAAGTACTCCTGTATCATATTCATACTAAAATGAGAGGACTTTGTTCATCAAAGGGAAATACCTTCAGTAGTAAAACTTGTTTAAATATTCGTCTTCGAACTGAATCACGTATATCTTTTCATCTCCAACTGGGATTGTTGTTCTACTGAGGAGGAATTCCCAGCGTCGAAACAATATTAATTGACTTAACTGTTGTGATATAGAATAGATATAAATTTCCTTAATTCAATTTTTGAACAGTCAATTTTCTTCGGTAGGTAGATTCATAAAGAATTTTATTTTGTAAGATTCGGCCTTGTGGGAAAACTCTTGGTTCTTGGCCAATATCTGATGCACGTGTGAGGGAGCGTATGACAACAATTTTCCCCTCCACCAAACTCCCCTGACATGTTTGCGGCACTAATTAATATCTCCTTGTGTCTAAACAGACGAGGTCACCTACTTGCAAGACGGGAAGTGGTGACGAGCAGGGATAGGGAAGGAGATTTTACTTTCCGCATTCTCTCCCGTAAAGAGGCTGCCTTTGTCTTTCATTTAATAAACAAATTTTGTTGAAGGTGATGCTGTTTTCTGCATTAATAATTTTCTTGCAGATACTTTCTAAAGATCTCGCTAATCGCCGTGCTGCAGTGTCTGAATTGAGTAGAACTCGTGCGTAGGTGGACATAATCTCCGCCTACGCTCGAGTTCTATGGAGTTTAGACCCTGCAACACGGCGATTAGTGAGAGCTTTATAAAGTATCCGCAAGAAAATGTTTTAATGCAGAAAACGGCATCACCTTCAACAAAATTGATTTATTAGAAGACTTATGGCCTTAGACTTCCATTCAATTTAATGGTTTCTATTCCTTTGCATCTTTGTCACTGAGAGGGTGTTACGGATATGAATAAAATACCACAGTAGTAAATTTGGAACACAAACACACACACACACACACACACACACACACACACACACACACACACACACACACACACACACACACACACACAGACACACACACACACAGACACACACACACACAGACACACACACAGACACACACACACACACACACAGACACACACACACACAGACACACACACACACAGACACACACACAGACACACACACAGACACACACACAGACACACACACAGACACACACAGACACACACACACACATATATATATTTTATATATATATATGTATATTATGTATGTATATATACATATATGTATATATATATACATTATCTATATATGTGTATATATATATATATGTACATATATATACATTATATATATATGTATATATATATGTACATATATATATATGTATATATATATATGTATATATATGTGTATGTATATATATGTATATATATATATATATACATGTACATATATATATATAAAATATGAATGACACTAAGTGTGGAGAGATTTACCTGAGGCAAAATACCATCACTACCGCAGAGAAGGGGGACCACAAAGATAAAAAAAAAAATAACCAAGTTATGGTAAGATTAAAATAAAAAAGTATCAGCATCTAGTACGAAAGGTGCACTAGTTATTCTATTCCAGTTAACACGTCATGATGATAAACTCTACGGATTTTACTCCAACTAACAACAGGCAATTTTTTTTCTAGACTGAAGAGACGTCGTGCTGTGAAGGGCCAATTTACTTCTGTGGAGATCTTGGACATGCGGTAACGTACTCTTTGGATTTTACTCCGGCAAACACCATAGGACTTGGTCTAGCTAAGCGGATAAAGCCTCGGTAAAAAGATAAACTTCCCGTGTGTTGATACCCCTCTTCCTCACACAGAGAGTGTGGGTGTGGGTAGTACTGGAGGTGTTGGGGGGATGGGGAGAAAGATGGGGGGGAAGGATGTGCCACTTCGTATATACTAATCCCTCCCGTCAGGGAAGGTCGTCGGAACTGAGCCTTATGGGGCCTCGAGGTAATTCTTCTCGTCTCGACTTCCCATCCCAAATAATCCTCACGTTCTCCAATTCCATATACTGCGGCGATTTAATCATTCTTACAGTCACACCCATTCCCAGAAAGCTTCGTTCTCCTCTGCTTTATCTTTAGTTCAGTGGGACGCCGGAATCGTATTGCGGATTGGACGAAATATTGTGAAATACATTTTGGGCTTTTGGTGGGGTCTTGGTGTACTTGCCTTTCTCATATCGTTTTGATACAGATACTGTCGTTACCTGGTAGCCTTTGATCCTTCTCCCACTGCCAGGAACATATACACAAATGTTTTCATGTCAGTATAAACGAACTTGGATACACGTGGGCGTGGAAAGGGATAGGAGCTGAGACGCTTCTTTGGATACAGCCAATGAGGTACAAGATTTGGGCCGAATATCAAATACCCGGAGATGAGGATCAAAAGAAGACACGTCAGATTCTCTTGCATGAGAAATGTTGAAATCAGTTCAGATCTTCATAAACTGACGTGACCAAAATCATTGGGTGGAAGCGACACAAAAAAAAACCACACACACACACACAGACACACATAGACACACACAAACACACATACACACACATACACATAAAGAGACACACACACGCACGCGTGTACACACACAAATACATGTATGAATGGCTGTATGTATGAATGTATATATAGCTGTGTGTGTGTGTGTGTGTGTGTGTGTGTGTGTGTGTGTGTGTGTGTGTGAGTGTGTGTGTGTGTGAGAGTGTGTGTGTGTGAGAGTGTGTGTGTGTGTGTGAGTGTGTGTGTGTGTGTGTGTGTGTGTGTGTGTGTGTGTGTGTGTGTGTGTGTGTGTGTGTGTGTGTGTGTGTGTGTGTGTGTGTGTGTGTGTGAGAGAGAGAGAGTGTGAGAGAGAGAGTGTGAGAGAGAGAGTGTGAGAGTGAGAGAGTGTGAGTGAGAGAGTGAGAGAGTGAGAGTCTGTGAGTCTGTGTCTGTCTTTCAAAAATATCAATGGTAAAGGCTCGATCCTTACAAAGTGTTTCTTGTTCCAAATGTGTTGGCAGTCTGCGTCCTCAAAGGAGCCATATCCTTTTAACTCCTAACAAATTGAACTGTCAGTAGTAGTTCAGCCCTGTCCCTATATGGAAAGAAATATTATGTTCAATTTGTTTGTACTTGAAGAACATCTATAAATTCATTCTACGAACGATAATTCTTCGTACAATTTAGAGATAAATGAATATGCTTCAGTTACAGCATTTTATGGTTACAAAGAGGAACGTAGACAGAACGCGATATTTCTGTCTAAAAAGAAAAAAAGAAAGAAAAAGAAATTAAACCTTTCTTAGAAAAAATCTGTTTGGAATGAATGTTACAGCTTGCAGCAAAGAGAGGAGGCTCAAATAAGGTTACACAGAGCTGGAAACGCCTAACCTCTGGACAGGGTAAATTTGTAAAGGTAAAAGTCAGTCTATTTTCTTCAGTTGAAGAGGCTTGTTTTCTGGTAAAAAAAAAAAAAATTCTTTCCCTTTACACTTGTTTACTTGTGTCCTCGTGAATTCTGAGGAGCTTTTAGTAAAGCTAAAAATCTCAAGATTTGAGTCACATCACACACGCTAAAGAAGCTTCCTTCTACAAACCTGTATACACACCCAAAGATCGATTCCCAAGAAAATTGGAAGAAATTTACCATAAGGAGTCTTCTAAGACTCAAATCAAATGTTCCTTCATGTTGACAAAACCTAACACAGTGATAGAGAGAAAGCCATGGGTGCCCAAAAGTCATCCTCAAGGTCATGGAGCCAAAGATAATGGCCAAAGAATCAATCTAGATAAAGGTCTCCTAAGAATATATTTGTTCTTATCAGGCTCTGATTGATGGATGTAAAACCTGCAGCCTTTATCTGAGCAAGCCTTTCTCCAGATTGGGGTCATTAAGAATTTACTAAGTATTTCAGCGGCTTTGACCCATCGTTTTTCGCTCATATTTCCGAAATAACCATTAACATCAGTATGATATATTAGCACGGCCTAATTCACACCCTGCCCTAATATTTGACGTTATAGTGCATTCACAAGTGTATTTAATTACGGCGTTTACTCTTGATATTGTGTCGTAGCCAACACCCGTGAAGTAATTCGAACAGGTGAAGTCGTGACGTCATCACAAACTACCTCGTGTATCCCAACTTCACTTGTTTGATTTACTTCACGGGTGTCAGCTACGACACACTTAATATCAAGAGTAAACACCGTAATTAAATACACTTGTGAATGCACTATAACGTCAAAAATTATGGCAGGGTGTGAATTAGGCTGTGCTAATATACCATGCTGATGTGAATGATTATTTCGGAAATATGAGCAAAAAACGATGGGTCAAAGCCGCTGAAATATTTAGTAGATCCTACTAGATCATATAATTATGAACACGAATTGAAATGTTGACAGTTGGGGACTAAGTATAACATGGAGTTAGAATAGAACAAGGGAAGGGGTGTGGTATATAGGGGATTGAGCTTCAGAAAGCATAGACGTGGAAAGAACTTGGTTCAAAGGTATCAGGACATTAGGTACATAAATGGCAAATAACATCAAGGGTCTAATGGAAGTACGTACACACGTACATACACACACGCACGCACACGCATAACTCCCATTCACACGCATAAAACACACTCACACACGCGCGCATACGTACACACACACGAAATTATGGTGCAGTGGTTACAGTTCCCGGCCGCCACTACAGTGGTCCGGGTTCGAATCCCACCTAGGGCTGAAACAACTTCAGTATCGTTGCGCTGCGAGTCGTTACTCCAACTCTCTTAGGCGGGGAGTTGAGTGTCTGTGAGCGTGTAAGGTCACAGCATTATCCATAGATCGGTCATATACGAGCTCTGAGCTCTCTTCCGGGAGGAAATAACTGTCGATCACGAGTACAGCACGTGATCCAAGACCATGGTGAATCACACACACACACACACACACACACACACACACACACACACACACACACACACACACACACACACACACACACACACGATGAGATACATTTGCCAAATGGCATAATAATACATATCATATTGTTTGTTTATTTTCGCATTTCGCACATTATGTATGATGCACAAGAACATCGGAAAATGTAATAAAGTATAGAAAATCATTAGAGGTATGTGATCTAGAATCAGGTTAAGGACGTTATAGGAATTTTTTTTCATTTTTATTATTTTTTTTTATAACCGATTCCAAGTTTCATTGAAATCGAACACTTCAAGGCCAACATATAAGGACATGGGCAGATGTTTGTTAACCGGGCTCGTCCGAATGATTGCACTCCGCTGGGTGACTGTGCCTTCTATTTATCTCTTCCCATTTTTTAATTTTATTTTTTTTTATCCTGATTTGAAGAACTATTGGTCGCAAGGTCATCACTGTGATGCGAGAGGAAGGAACGTAAAAATAGACGGAAAGGGACGACGTACAAAAAGGAAAAAGAAAAAAAAATCTTTCACGGGAGAGGGAAAAAACATTTGCAACCAACCATGTGTTGTTGACCAAACAAACTCATTTGATCTCTCTCTCTCTCTGAATGGGAGGAACTCGTGTGATGGACAGAGAAAAAATAGCGGGACTATCTTATCTCAAAGCGAGATAGCAAATGGAGGGCATGGTGCAAGGAGTATGTCTTTCGCAATATTGAGGTTAGATATTTGTGTATTTTGGGGAATATGTAACACACATGCACGCACGAATACACACAAATGCGCACACACACATGCACACACATACACACACATAGACACACACACACACACACACACACACACACACACACACACACACACACACACACACACACACACACACACACACACACACAAACTATGAGCATAGCTCCCTTCCCGTATAATACAACTAGGTAAACATACACACACACACAAACAAATGCATACAATTACACACAAAAATATACATGAATATATACACACGTACGTGTATGTATATCTATGTATATATGTATGATTTCATATTCGGTATCTGTTCGGATTTTGTTATGTATCATATATTAGCCTTTTGGGTCGACAGATCTGTCTCGTTGTATTTAGGGTTCAATGACAATCGAAGCTACAATCCTGATATCATTTCAGTTCCGAGCCACATACAAATACTGTATGTTGAAAGTTTGAATAGAGCTTCTACGGTTTCTGAAATAAAGGTTATCATTTATATCTAAATCACTGCTTGTGATATAATTATTGATGAATATTGTATTCCAAACCGTGGATCTGGCTGAAACTTAGGTAATTAGAATTGCCAGTCTTGATATTATAGGCACTGATTTACAAATTACACTTTTGCAGTAGTGACGGATAAGTTATGAAATGGTGTTTAGATTATTTATTTTACTTAAACGAGTTCCTCGACTGAATAGAACTGTTTGACACTAGCCCCCTTAAAAAAAAAATCAGTTTGTGTGGATGTTAGTGGATGAAAGATATACTTTGAGAAAAGGGAACGGGTTGCGATAGCTGTAGATGCATTTCGTCAAGAGAAGAGATGTGGGATTGGAACAAGTATTGGGAACAGAAAGAACAGATAATGGATGAGATTTTATGGCAGAGAAAGGGAGAAACAACAGGAAGAAGGGAGGAATTAGGGAGATAATAAAGTTGAAGGGAAGAAAAATGGTGGTGGAGATAGAGAAACTAATAGATGAGGGAGAAATATGAGAGAGATGATAGGTAAGGAAAATAGGAAGGAAATAGTAAACCTACTGTGAACATGACTAAAGTGAGGAATTAAAGTTGAAGAGATAGGAGATAGGGAGATAGAAAGAGATAGGGTGAAAGGGGAGGAGAAAGAGAGAGGAAGAAAGATCAGAAAGAGGAGGAGCATAGGGAGAATGAAGAGGAGGAGCAGGAGGAGGAAAAGGAGAAGGAGAAGAAGAAGAAAGAAAGAGAATTTGGGAAGGTAAAAGGGAGTAGAAGTTATGAGAAAGGAAGGAAGGATTAGGAAGAGATATGAGAGAGGAAGGAGGGAGAAAATATAAATGGGATAAAAGAGGGAGGAAGAGGAGGAGGAGGAGGAAGAGAAAGAGGAGGGTTTAAGAAGGAAGAAGGAGGTTGGAGGTATAAGAAGGTGAAGAGGGAGGAAGGAGGAAGGAAGGAAGGAGGAAGGAGGAAGGAGGAAGGAAGGAGGAAGGAGGAAGGAAAAAGAGAAGACACAATGACTGGAATAGAGATGAAGAAGAGAACAATTTAGGTCTGGAGAAATGAGGGGGAAGGGACCAATTGTAAGGATTACTTGAATCAGATAATTAATTTGATATGAAAAGCTAAGAAAATGTGGTAAGAATATAATACCGGAGAGGAAGTTAGGAAAAAAAGGCTAAAAATAAATAAATAAATAAAGCAAAAATAATAATAATCTGTGAAAAATGAGATTTATCAGGTTTATCAAAATATAGATAAGAACTAATCACACAAATATTTGGTCTCTCTTGTACATATGGTGTATTTGTATAGAATCTAACTATATACCCATGTCTCTATATATGTACGTATACGTAAGTATATACATAAAAACTATATTTAAAAATCAATACACTTCTATTTGCCTACATATGTAACAATATATATGCGCGTGCACACACACACACACACACACACACTCGTGGCGTAGTTGGTCGAATTCCCGGTTGCCACCACGGAGGTCCGGGTTTGAATCCTGCCCAGGGCTGAAATGTCAATATCTCTGCGCTGCAGGTTGTTACTTCAACTCTCGTGGGCGGGGAGTTGGGTGTGTGTGTATGCGTGTAAGGTCACAGCATTACCCATAGATCGGTCATATACGAGCTGAGCTCTCTTCCGGGAGGGAAATACATGTCGATCACGAGTCCAACACATGGTCCAAAGACCCTTCTTCTTCTACTCTTCCTTCTACTTATCTCAATATTCAACTCCTCCTTCATTGCCTCTTCTGAATGTGTTTGTTATACTCTGACGCCATCCTTCATCTTATGTACATTTTTCCACTCATTTTATTTTCTGTCATTTCTTATCCCATTCATTTCCTTTTCCTCCTCCTCCTCCTTTATTTCATTTCCCCCTTATTCCCTTTTTCTCGATCCCTTCCTAACTCGTTTTATCATATTCCACTTTTTTTTTCATTTCCACTTCTCTACTATTCCTTTTTCCTCGTTCTATACTCCCCCTCTTATATGTGCCTGTTAATTCTCCTCCTTCCTTCTTTCCTCCTCTCGTTTCCTCTCTCCTTTCCCCATTTTTCATCTATTTCCATTCGCGCGCGAGTTCTCGCTCTTATCTGTATTGTTGGTCACCCCTCTCTCTGGTTATCTGCCAGGCTATAACACAAAACCATTTCCTCTCCCTTCCTTTTCACCTCCTGCTCTCTCTCTCTATATCTCTCTCTCTCTCTCCTCCTCTCTTCTTCCTTTGTCGTCTTCACCTGTTACTTTCGCACTCAGATTCCTCTTCCTCCGTTTTCTTTACTTTATTTTTGTTGTTGTTGTTGTTGTTGTTGTTGATGTTGTTCAGTTGTCCCCTTTTTGTTCTTCTTCTACCTCTTCTTTTACTTTCTCTTTTAATTTCTGTTCCTCCTCTTCTTGCTCCTCCCCTTCTCTACCTCTTTTACCTTTCTTTTACTCCAATCTATTCATTTGTGTTTCCTATTGTCTTTTCTTTTTCCTTTTATTGCTTTCATCCTACCCTCCCTTCCTCTTCGGCAATATTTTCGGCCCCTTACGTACATCTGCGGTACACACACGCACACACCCATATATGCACACACACACACACACACACACACACACACACACACACACACACACACACACACACACACACACACACACACACACACACACACACACATCTTGGTAGAGGTATCTTATTAAAGTGGGATAGAAGAAAAACCAAAGGACACGATTTTTTTTTTTTTAAATAGTTACAGAAGAGATCTGGAACAGAGTGATAGATATCTACAACAAACTATTGGTGAAAGGAAGTGGAGTGCAAAAACTATGCAACAATTTAAGACCAAACTTGATGCTGACAGATACAAAAGCGGGTCACTACGAGCATAGCTCTATTCCCGTAAAATACAACTAGGTAAATACGCACACACACACACACACACACACACACACACACACATACACACACACACACACACACACACACACACACACACACACACACACCATTGATCAACCTTTTCCCACGTCTTCTCCTGGGCATGTGCACCCTCTGTTGTGCCTATGTATCCTCCTGAAAAGCCCTTGCTATCATTCCTACTGGAATTTGTCCGTCCTGGAACGGAAGCCCTGGGCCTGTCTCATAGGAAATAGCTTCTCCTCGATTGGGTTGACGGCGACTAAGGAGTTCACGGGTCGAGCATTAATCCCGTGACGTCTGGACGGGACACCCTCGCCTGACTGAAACGGAGACACAGGTCTCGATGGGCTTGATCACCACGAAACTCGTTCCATAAGGAATGGGCCGTTTTGGAATGGGAGTATTCTGATACGAAGGCCTTACTGAATAGTTTTGTTCGAGGTGGTCCTCCGTGGGAATGGAACCCGAGATGGAGCGGATGTCTCAAGGAGACCTCCGAAGATGGGCTTATTCAAGACGGGATACTTGTTAAGAATATCAACTACTTTTTATTCATTCATTTATTATTACTATTTTTTCGCATCCGGCCTAGATATGGACCATAAGGTCTCCTGTCGGCATGCTCCGCCTTTGTAATCCTTTGTAAGGAGGGTTTTCTTATAACATGGCATCTTGGAGGAAGCCTGAATCAAGACTTGGTTAGTAGAAAAGTGAAATACCCATATTAGGTATGTTTGGTGACACAGGTCAACTTACGGATAAATTTGAAGAAAAAGAGAAAACATAGACATTCAACTTTTGTAGAATAATTCCAACAGTCTTCCCCGGATTCGAACCAAGGCTCGCGAGAACACGAAGCCGTCGCTCTACCAACATCCCGATAGCTAAGTTGGTAGAGCGACGGCTTTGTGTTCTCGCGACCCTCGGTTCGAATCTGGGGACAACTGTCGGAATTATTTGATGTTTAAAGAAGTTGATATAAGGTTAGGGCGCAAAAAAAAAAAAAAAAAAAAAAAAATTACAATACATCGCCATAAACAACATATTCTTATGCGGTTCCTTCACTATTTCTCGGCGCGTTTGCTCAGCTGCAGCGGAAATCGTTCAAAACGTTATGATGGCTGGAGGAAATCGTTCAAAACGTTTTTTCTCGACGGAGGAGGAAACATTTCAGAACATTTAGCTCGGAGACGAAAACCATTCGAACGATTCCGTTCGGTGACAGAAATCGTTCAAAATGTTGTACTTGGTGACGGAAACGTTTCAAAACGTTTAGTTCGGCGTCGTGGGTGTTCATTTAAAACGTTTTGTTTGGTGACAGAAATAATTCCAAACGTATGGACATAAGACTGGGAACTACATCTATTTGTCGAGGAAGGTGGAATCATTAAGAACGTACAATCTTCCTCAACTCATTCCCTCCTTTCCGAATGGACGCAAGAAAACAGATCCGGATTTTTTTTTGCGATTACTCGACAAGGTGGAGATTATGCATTTAATCCATTACGTGAATGGTTTAGACACACAAACGAAGAACCGTTCAAGCGGAGACGCTATTTCTGTTTCCTCACGGTCGACCGTCATTCTGGGTGCCGAGCCGAGCCGAGCCCAGCCGAGCCGAGACGAGGCCCTTCCATTCATCTCGATCTACGTCAAGAGGAGAAAAATGATCGTGAAATGCTCTATTGATTAGCATATGGCACCAAGAGAGCGCCTTCTTCCGTCTCTTCCTCCTTCAGTCTTGTACAAATCTTCCTCTTCTTCCTCACTCTTTCTCGAATCTTCTCTCGCTCTCTTCTCCCCTATCACAGCTTACTTCCTCTTTCTCCCATCTCTTCCTCCTTCAGTCTTGTACAAATCTTCCTCTTCTTCCTCACTCTTTCTCGAATCTTCTCTCGCTCTCTTCTCCCCTATCACCGCTTACTTCCTCTTTCTCCCATCTCTTCCTCCTTCAGTCTTGTACAAATCTTCCTCTTCTTCCTCACTCTTTCTCGAATCTTCTCTCGCTCTCTTCTCCCCTATCACAGCTTACTTCCTCTTCCATCTCTTCCTCCTTCAGTCTTGTACAAATCTTCCTCTTCTTCCTCACTCTTTCTCGAATCTTCTCTCGCTCTCTTCTCCCCTATCACTGCTTACTTCCTCTTCCATCTCTTCCTCCTTCAGTCTTATACAAATCTTCCTCTTCTTCCTCACTCTTCTCTCGCTCTCTTCTCCCCTATCACCGCTTACTTCCTCTTTCTCCCATCTCTTCCTCCTTCAGTCTTGTACAAATCTTCCTCTTCTTCCTCACTCTTTCTCGAATCTTCTCTCGCTCTCTTCTCCCCTATCACCGCTTACTTCCTCTTCCTCCTTCAGTCTTATACAAATCTTCCTCTTCTTCCTCACTCTTTCTCGAATCTTCTCTCGCTCTCTTCTCCCCTATCACCGCTTTCTTTCTCCCATCTCTTCCTCCTTCAGTCTTGTACAAATCTTCCTCTTCTTCCTCACTCTTTCTCGAATCTTCTCTCGCTCTTTTCTCACCTATCACTGCTTACTTCCTTATTCTTCCTTCTCTTGTGCGCGAATCCATTCCCTTCTTCTACTTTACTCCATTTTTCATATTTCTTTTCACCTCGTCTTTACTTTTGCCCAAACATTCTCCTTTTCTTCTTCCTCAAGTCTGAATAAAAATTCCCCCTGAGCTTCCTCCCCCTTCCTGTTAAAGTCTTCTGCAGATACTTTTGTCCTAAACTACTCTTTCCTTCCTTGCTTCCCTCTGAACATTTTCTTTTCTTTTCACTTTCGCGAGGGAGTGATAGATCTCCCCTCACTATAGACAGAATCTTGCTTTAGTAAAATCGTTCTTGAACCTTTTTCCTGCAGACCTTCTCCTCAAACACTCCTCCTTTATTTGTCCAACTCGACTCAATCCTGCTAATTGAGAAGCCTCATCTTTAATCACTTTCATATGGCTGAAAGAAGCAGTTTAACGCTAAGCAGAATTAATTAATTACCTTTGTGTGGAGGAGGATAAAATATTACTCTTACAGTTGACTGTCTCTAATCCTGTTCTGCTTATCATTCAGTCTAATCCATCCCTCAACCCAAATGGTTACACAGTCTAATCCTCAATATCAACAGTCAATCGCCAAATAAATCTTGTCGCCCAATACATTGTCCAATCAATACCACTACCCAGCCAGAGTCATCACCCAGTCATCACTTAACCTACTACTCAGTCAACAACTCAACTCTTCACCTAAACCAGTGTTTCCCAATTTTTTTTTCAGTTGACCCCAATATGATCGTTATGATATGACCACGACATCACTAACCTATTTGTATATGTGTTAATATATATAACTAGTTATTGACTGTAATAAGTAGGGGACAAGTTTAATAAATATATGTGTAAGAAAGGTAATGTAAGGTTATAAAAGACAAAGTTAACATCATTGAATTTTATTATAGTAATATAAATTTAAAATATTAAACATACAAGATGTCTTGGCGACCCCCCCCCCAGGAAAACACGCTTGGCGACCCCACTTAGGGTCGTGACCCCAGGGTTGGGAAACAGTGACCTAGCCCATGGTGCAGCCCACTATCCCACCATCACCCATTGTAAGCATTATCCAGCTTAAGCCATTACCTAGCTAAGCCTAATGCCTAGTTAACCCCATGACCCAGCTTACACAGTTGACCCCATCTCGGAGCTCGTTGCTAAACCAAGGTCAGCGTCCACAGTCCACACCATCTCCCTACTCACCACCTAACCCTTCACGTATTCCATTATCCAATTCTGTCCATCACTCGAGCTTTTACACGGGCCATTGGTTATCCCATTCCTCCCCAATCCAACCCAGTCTAGCCCAAAGTCCAGCACAGGACATAGCCCATCCTTCCATCAAGCCCATTGTTCAACTCAAACTCTTATCATTTTCGAAATCGTCATACATCCCATCCCTCTCTATTGCTCAACCTACTGTCCATCGCCCAGGCTATCCTCGTTTTGTCCATTGTTTACCCTGTCGCTCAATTCAACGCCCATCGACCAGCTCAACCACGCGAAGTCTAAGGGCGTGTCCACACAAGTCGCTGACATGTGACAAATTAGAGGAAAAGATGCAGCGGATGGTGCGTCCTCCCGGCTCGCATAATAGGAAAGAGGAGGAGAAAGAGGAGGAGGAGGAGGAGATGGAGGTGGTGGAGGTGGAGGAAGAGGAGTAGGGGTATGAAGAAGAAGAGGAAGAAGAAGTGGAAGAAGAGGAAGAAGAAGAAGAAGAAGAAAAAAAAGAAGAGGAAGGAGAGGAAGAGGAGGAAGAAAAAGAAGAAAAAGAAGAAGAGAAAGAAGAGAAAGAGGAGGAGGAGGAAGAGCGAAGAGTGAGAGAGGCACCGTGTCACTTTACCAGTGTTTCGTCCTGTTATTCACATGCTTGCCACTTAATGTCAGAACCTTTTTTTTTTTCTCACGCGAATTCTCTTCACCTCTCCACTACCAGAGGGGAGACAGAGAAACAAAAAGAACTTCCTGGTGGCATCCAGAACCAGAAGGAAAAATTTCCACCCGAGACGAAAGGGTCTTGTAAGTCTTTTGTGTCTGTCGTACCGTAAAGGAGCGGGTGGAAATGAATCAAATTACCTGTCGTGCTTGAGCAAGTCTTGACAGTGAAACAATTTCTCTGCTATGAGTGTTAGAAGGAGCATAGAATTTGGCGGTCTTCTATGGCTTTTTTTGTTGTCTGTATATGCATGTGCTTTTGTTTGGCTGTATTGTGGGCTGCTGGGAGAAGGTTACTGTAGATATTTGCTTAGGATATTGCGGGGTCAGTTTTTATGTTGAGTATGGTGGACTGTGTTTGCGTAACGTAATATAAGGGGAGACTGGGTCTGAGTGTTTTTGCGTAGAGCTCTTTGCGTAGAGCTTTTTGCGTACTATTCTCGTATGCTGCTTCTGATTGCAAATGTATTATTAGTATTTTTTTTACTGCGGCTATTCATTTTTTGTCGAATTAAATCATGTAGTATTAGTGATGATGATATGGTTGGTTTAACGTCACAAATTCCTTCTATCGGAGGGCTAGAACGGTGCCCCTCACAGAGGACTTTGTAGCATGGAATTTAATTAACCATGTCCTTGGTTTAACTTCGCCAGTGGCAGGGTTCGAACCACCACTTCGACCTTTGCTGCAAGTAACGAAGCCTTAACCCGCTCAGCTAGCTATCTTCTTAAAATAGTAGTGTAGTATTTGTAAGAAAAAAAAATTAGTAAATTGAGTTCCCATGCTGAAAGGATTAAACGAGTTTTTACTTTTTTAACATGATAAAGTTTCTACAGTAAGATTAAATAGTTTAACGTTACTTAGAATGGAGTGCATGGGGTATTTCGCCAAGCCAAATAGGTTAAAAAAATATTGTTAAAGTTTGGCAAAGGATGGCAGCTCCCGACCAGTTTCCGCATGAATGCGAACAAACAGACAGACGCTATCGGAACTCAAATTCCTGGTTGAAAATTCTTCCGCCTACAAATGGAACGATATTTTTTCATTTTGAAAACTCTTGCTCAAGCAGACTGTCCAAAAAGTGGTAAGGGTGATTTACAGAAAGATTAGAGTACTCCTAAGATTCAGGTCATAAAATTGTTCTCAAGGTAATGGAATTTTAGATTTTCAATCTGAATTTCAGTAGAAAAAACCTTGACAGCTTTTATGCAAAACCTTTTCGAAAACACAGCCATTTTAGAAACATTATACACAATACTTGAACCAAAGGAAAAAATATATATATATATATATATGAGCATTGAAAAAGTAATCTAACATTAACTTAAATTTCTACTAAGGAAAACGGAAAGTTGAAATCTTATTCTGGCCATAACTACGGTATCGTAATTTATTGTAATCAACAGCAGACGATATTAAGTTGACTGAGGAGCGAACTCCAAAACAAAATAGAATACAGATCGAATGAGTCCCCATCTTGTCCATATCCGACCACTTGATACACGGGCCTGTTTAGTACTAAACTGTAGCGCAGGAATTTATAGTAACGTTACATTCTCTGACCTGTTTGTGAATTATATCACTAAACAAAAAGTGTCGAACGATTTAGTGGCGTTCGGGGATGCGCTAAATTTAGAGGGCTCGAAATACCGTCGCTGCCTTTGCATCATCATCATTAGTCGCGATAAAATACTGGCAACGAGCTGCGACCATGTCCGCTTGCAAATTAGCGCTGTTCGATTACAAAAGCCGCGAAATGCAGAAGGATGAGCGCCCAGGAGGGGGGAGAAGAATACAGACTTGGCTCGTGTCCACTTATCTACGTAATGTTGCGTGAAGCTCACAAAGCGGTAATGAACGTTGCAGTTGCCTAACCCTCTCGTTGCAGAGGGGGTGGGGGTGGGGGAGGTGAGATAGGGTTCCTTTAGCTGAAAAATTACCTGGCAGCAGTTACAATAAACGACTGAAGCAGGGAAACGCTACAAAAGAGTCAGCACATTCGAGTCCGGATTCTCCATTTTGATAGAATGAAACACCAGGTTGTCAGCTCGAGTAAATGAAGCTTTTAATTAATGAAATTGTCTAGAAAGATCTTAGCTCATTCGTAATCGGAGTTTCTTCTCAGCAAATATACTCACGATTGGGAGGATAGAAATGAGATCTTGACTTAAGAATCACCACTTACAAGCCAATCTCGTGTCACAAATGAGAAAACGGTGGATAATGCAGTATGTAATATATTTTTCTTCATGTTCATGCTTTACGTATTTGCCTCTGCGATAGGGAGCATTATACTATATGGACTATTGCAATGGCCGCCAGCTATCTGTCCACTGTATTCCAATTAATTTCTCTTGATCTTTGTTTGCTAGGAACTTTATAATGACGCAGCGTACTCACTTTGTACATTTCCGCATCCACAACAATGCAGCGTCATGTTTGATAAATAATTCGAACAAAGCCCAATAACTTCGTTATGGTAAACTGAAGATTTAAAATCTATCATTTCAAAAGAGACCCGGATGCACGCTCAAAGTGATAACCTCTCACGTAGATCCTGTAGAAAGGTTATATAAAGACACTGGGCATTGATACTGAGATATAGGCAAGAACTAGTACACAGAGTAGTTAACAAATAGAATAGTCTTAGTAACCATGTGGTGAGCGGTAATACTATCGGTTGTTTCAAGAGAGGCTTAGGTAACTTTATGGACGGGGATGGTAGGTGGTAATGGACATGGAACTGCGTAGTGTAGACTTTATGGTCTCTTGTAATCTCCTTCGTTATTATGTTCTTATGTTCTTGGGCTCAGTCCAGAGACTAATAGTCAGAATCTTGAGGGGAAGCCTTGGTGTGAGGACGAATGCTTCTTGGTTTTGTAGACATCGCTGGTTCCACTATTCCCAATCAGGTTCTTCAAGAGCAAGACAATTAATGAATGAGTCCCTCAAATGAAGAAATCGTCTGGTTAAACACGGCAAAGGAGACGTGGACTGGGAGAGGAACGTTTATTCCTGACGTTTTGTCTACTGACTTTCTTCAACGAAGACGAAACGTAGAGTATAAACGCTTCCACTCCCAGTCCATGCTTCCTTTGACGTGTTTATGCAACTTGTTCACATGGATATTAAGAAATCGTTTGTTCTTTGCCAAGAAAAAGGTGCGGGGTTCTTTACAGGGCGAGATAGTTAGGAGATTGTCAGAAAAAGACAACAGAATACAAAATACGTAAATTTTCCTTCAGCTAAATAGGCTTGGAATAAAGGATATATATATATATATATATATATATATATATATATATATATATATATATACATGAACGTTTGTGCGGGTCAACTATCACGACAATGAGACTTTTTTCACTTCTCGTTTTAAAACAGAACTCGAATCAGTACTAGGGTGGTAAGCATCTTTGGCATATTCTAAGAAAAGTTAAATCTCAGAGGGAGGGTCCTCTAAGACGAGGAAAAAGAAGAGAAGGCAAATTATGCTTTGAAACATCGTTTTACCAAGAGATAATTTTTCAGAGTAGTACAAAAACTTCAGAAAGGGCACTGGTATGATAGAATATTCGTGTTTTCTTTCTTAACTACATTCATTGTGTCTACAAACAGGAGTCTGTCAGGCGTTCCTCCAAAGCTGTTATGCGTTTGTCTCTTTTTCCATTTTCTCGCTAGAATATTTCAAAGGAAGGTACTCTCCCGCGTTAGTTTTGAGCGCCACCGCTGTTTTGCATACAAATGACGTTCCACAGTTACAATCTCGTGTCACATTCATCCCATCCATGTTAATTTGAGGACAGAATGGCCTTCATTCCCTTCACCTCGCCTTAGAAATTGACGGCCTCCCTATTCAACTCGACTCTAAGATGGCCTTATTGGTGGTATTCTTAAAAAAAAATGTTTCCTTTTATAAATTTTATATAAATCCTTGGAAAGATTTATATAAGGAAGTATGTTTTTTAAATAAGGCAGTAATATTCTTAAAAATATTTCCTTATATAAATCTTTCACTTCCAAGGATTTGTATAAGATTCATATAAGGAAAGATTTTTTTAAGAGTATCACGGTAATAATCTTAGAAAATTCTTTCCGTATATAAATCTTTCCCTTCCAAAGATTTGTATAAGATTTATATAAGGAAAAATATATATCTTTAAGAATACCACTGTATGGTACTTTGTTCTGCCTTCAGACTGACGTCATGTCGTTCAACTTTACCTCCAGAATGACGTCATGTCGTTCAACTTTGCCTCCAGTGACGTCATGCCGCTTTATCTTTCGCCTCAGGATCATCACCTCGCCTCTAGAATGACATGTTCTTGCATATTGTCTCATTCCTTCGACAAATGTCATAGGATCTTTTAATACAAAGCACTAAAACTTTATTATACAGTTAGACATGCTTCGGCAACAACCCAATTCTCTTTTGGATTTGGTCATCTTATGAGATTTTTAAATAAGAGACACTTTATTCCTCACCGATTCGAGGGGAAGTTATAATACCAATTCCTTAACAGGAAATTTTCAACGTCCCTCAAAGTCACATTTAATCCCTTTGCTATAGGCTAGGCATCAGTGAGCCCTCGGATGATAATAATAAATAGATAAATAAAATAGATAAACAAATCAAATAAATAGATAAATAACTAAATGGATAAGTAAAATAAAACAAATAAATAAATAATAAAATAAATAGATGAAATAAGATGAATAAATAAATGAATAAATAAATAACGCGTGGCGTCAGTCAGATAAAGCCTCGGGTGCAAGGAAACCTTACACCACTTCAAAGGTCAAGCTACCGCCTCTCTGGTCTTTATCCAGCTGTTTGAGGCTAGAGTCACTCGTGACAGACATTTCTGTTGCCTCCTCATATCACTCCCAGACAGACCTCATGAACCTTCATGCAACACGGCGTCGAAAAAGGTTCCATGCCATTCCCATGTAAGAGAGACGTCACTCAATTTTGACTGACATCACGTATATTTACTTTGTATTCAACCAACAAAGACTCGTAGATCACATCTGAATCAGACATGAGTTATGCCACATTCTTTCCAGAAGATTTCAATCTTGATGTGTCTCATTTATACCTATATAATTATATCTATATACCTATATATCATATCTATACATTTCAATATATGTATCTGTCAATCTATATATCTATATATGTGTATATATATATATATATATATATAATATATGTATATATATATGTATATATATATGTATATATGTTCATATATATATATCATATATATATATATATATATATATACACATTGTATACGCACAGGTCAGGGTTCGAATCCCTTGGCAGAGCTTCTAAAAATGTTTAATCTGTCTTTAACATACACACACGTATATATACATATATGTACACCCATATGTACGTGTATGTGTGTGTGTGTATTTTACTGGCATCTGGGGGAATACAGGTAATCATTTCCTCGATTGTCGAGATACTGGATAGTGGATTGTGCACGCACTGGAATCAAGTATGGATTTTCAAGGGATTATCTTCCCCATACCATCCACTTGCAATTCGTGACGGAAATACCACAGATCTCTGAAGGCAAATGCACACAACTTGTCATTGGATGACGATGCTTTCAATTAAACGTATGTATATATATATATATATATAATATGTGTGTGTGTGTGTATATTATATGACGTATATATACACATACATAACGTAAGTGGGAGTAGGAAACAAAAGAGTCTTAGTCTGAGTTTATTCCTGTTTAAATTTGGAAGTATGTTTTTTTTTTCTAGATTTTTTTTTAATCATACCTGTGAAACCAGTCAAGCATAAACTCGAACTAAGTTTCGTGTGGTTTCTACTCCCACTTACGTCAACCTGTCAAAATGTCTCAACATATATATATATATATATATATATATATATATATATATATATATAAACTTTATTTTGCCGTCAATGATTCTATGAATACCGTCTGGTACATATTTCTGTCTGGGAAGTTGTTAAAGTGTAGCGAGATTTGTACAGTAACGATCCACAGTTTCTACCACACCCTTGCTCCCCAATTGCCCTTCAGGTTGGGAACTGTGCAGCAGAGAGCAAGGATCCAGAAAATTACAGTCACCCCTTAAACGCATTCGAAAATGTAAACGCTGTCGAGTGGGAACGCGATAGTTTCTCACAGAATATGCTTCCTGAGGCACTTGACAGTTATACAAATTTATTCATGAAGTTGAATCATCATGACTATACGTAAGAATATTTCTGATTTAAGAATGTTATTTTGACGTTATTAAGGTTTGCTGTAATAAATGGCGCATACCCAAAACTTTATTGTAACTGACAAGATCGTGGAAATTGTAACTCGTTTACAACCTTAATTTTTGCAATGTGGCCACAAGTTTCGTTATATCTTATACTCAAAACCCTGCTTCCGACATTGTTACCATGATCTTGTAAGTGGTGGACTTTACAATTACTAATCTCCACATACAGCTGATGTCGGTTCCAGCCAATGAGAACATGGCTTGTCTTGGGGCCCCAGCCAATGAAAACACTTCTCGTAGCCGCTAAATATGAGTACAGAAACGCCGCGTTGTAGAAAAATATAGAACCAACACACTCCCCACGCGAAAAAGAGCAAATTTTACCAATGACGAGGTTATGGTGGTAATTCAAGATCAATAATTAAATTCCAAAATTTCCCCTAGAAATTCTGCCAAAAAATTACAATAATTTACAGTATTTTTTCTTTATTTTTTAAGCTACCCCTACAAGAGACATTATTGGATAAAGTAGGTCGGTGAGGTAGCAAATACAGATCATAACAATCACCTATACTCCATAATATTGATAATGCTGAACCTCTTATAGATGCTGGAAGCGTATCCTATTGTCAGTATCAAAATTGCAAAAGAAAACCAAAGTGTGGAGTCACGGTAGGATATACACTGAGAAGAAAAAGACGCGATATAAACACTAACTCGCTCACAGCTGCCGATACAAGACCTCTCACGAGATCAATCTATCAACCAGCTATTACAAGTCCACTATTGAAGAAAGTTCTCAAATATACCGTTCCATGACTTGCAGGACTCCATCAACCTCTACCACATCCCTCTACTTCACAAAAAAGGAGAACAGAAAGATCTTGGTAACTACCTACTGGTTATTTTATATATTCTTCAAGATACAAGGAGATTAAATAGATTTTTATATGAAAACAAACCAAAAGAACAGTCAGGTTTTTTAAAAGCAGATGTTTGACTCTAGACCATTTGAAGACGATGAATCAACGAAACTGCCTAGTGCAGGCCTTATGGTCTCTTGCAGTCTCCTTCATTCTTATGTTCTTATGTTAAGTAATCGAGAAAAGGACGGAATATAATACAAATATTTGTTTAGCTTTTGTATATTACGAGGTCATCGACTCTGTATAACAAATATCAATACTAAACTCACTGCACAAACAGAATGCAAACAAACACATTACAAGGACGTGAGACTTAAAAACTGGAAGTTTGAAAATATACGAAAATATTATAAAAAATCGTCTGGTATCCTAGATCTTGGAATGTCTCACTGAGATTATCAGAATTTTATTAACTTTAGGGATTCCGAAGAGAGAGAACTATTTATATTACTTCATGTGTGAAGTTTGTTCGTGTTGGTTAGTAAACATCGAAATTCTTTCCTGTCCTTCAACATTACCATTTCTCCCCTCTCTTCTTCCTTTGTCTTTCTTTTGCTTTTTTGTTTCGTTTTCATATATTCCTCTTTCTCTTCTTTTTTTTCCCTTTAGCGTCGTCGTCGTCCTCGTTTTTTTTTATTCATTTATTTTATTTATTTATTTATCTATTTATTTTATTCTTTTTATTACTCTTTTATTTTTGGTCTTCCTCTTCTTTTTTCCATTAGCTTCGTCGTCATCCTCCTTATGTTGGTTTCTCATTCTTTTTCATTTATTTTCTTCTTTTTATTACCCTCTTATTTTTGGCTTTATTTTTCCTTGCCATTTTAACCTCTTTAGTTTTTTATTATGTTCTATTTCCTCTTCTTCTAACTCCATTCTGCCTTCTGGTGCCTTGCTCTCTCTTCCTCTTTATTCCCTCACCTTCGTCTTTTTCTCATCCCACGCTCCCTCTTTTCCAAATTATTTTCTTCTCACTATCTTTTTCTCATTTCCTATTTCCCCTTTACCGTTTATCACACTTCCTCTCTCTCCTCTCTTCGTATGTCAGCCTCTCCACTATCTATCCCATTTCCTCTTTATACGTTGTCTCCTGTATGCACATTTTCTCTCTCCATCCAACCGTCTCTCTCTCTCTCCCTTTCTTTCTTTCTCTGTCTGTCTGTGTCTATTTGTCTGTCTGTCTCTCATACAAACACACACATACATACATACGCACACACACACCCGCACAAACACGTACACGCACACACGACACACACACTCACACACAAGACACACACACACACGAAACACACACACACACGTTCATACACAGACTCTTACTCCTTTTCTTTCTCTTTATCTCTTTCTCTCTCTCGCTCGCTCGTCTTTTATTGCATGTTATCTTTCCTTCTGTATTCATGTTCTTGTTTCCTAGAAGTAATATCTTGTTGTTCTTTCTTTCTCCATTCCCAGGGAGCTCTTCTAGATTCCCTAGTTTCTCCTTTTTATCCTTCGTCTTTCTCTTCTTCCTCTTCCCTATCTCCCTTTTCATTTATGTCTTATTTCTCTCGTTTCTTTAATAATTCCTCATCAATTTTTTTCTTGCACATGCTCGACTGTTCCTCCACATCTGCTTTTTTCTTTGTATTCTTCTTCCTCTTCCTTTACCTCTCTTTTCATTTATGTCTTACTTCTCTTTCTCATCCCTTTTATAATTCATCAGTTTTTTTCTTCCACATACTCGACTCCTCCTCCTCCTCTACTTTTTTATTTGTATTCTTCTTCCTCTTCCTTTACCTACTCTCTTCCTCTCTTCCTACCTTCCCATTAACATTAGGCCCCCGCTCTTCTCCATTCTTTTTTCTTTACTCTCGTTTCTTTTAATTGCAACTGTAATTTCCTCCTTCATCCACGGCAGTATTACCTGCTCTTTTCTCTTTCCTGCTCTTTTGCTCTCTATCTTATTTTTCATTTAAGTTTCAATGGGTGGGAGTCGTTTCTATGCTTTTGTATTTTTGGCTACCTCCCTTGTAAGGGGGAAAAAGTCTTTGGTGTGTGTATGTATGTATGTATGTATGTATGGTATATGTATGTTATATGTATGTATGGTATATGTATGTATGTTGTATGTATGTTATATGTATGTATGTATGTATGTATGTATATTCAATGCTATCCTCTTATGTTCCACCTCCGTACATGTTCTCCTTTTCTTTCTTCTTAATCTCTTTATCTTCTTTTCCATTCACCTTCTCTTCCTATTTATTTTCGTCATTTTCTTAATTTCCCTTCTAGTCTGCCCACTGTGTATTCCTTTTGTCCTCTTCCTCCTTCTGGCCCTATCTTCCCTTTCTGTCTTTCCCCTTTCTCCCCTTTTCATTCCTCGCAAGTTTTCATTTCATAAGTAAGACCTTCCCTCCATTCTGTCTTCATTCCTTTCCTCTCTTCTCTCCCCCCTCTTTTACTCTATACTAGATTCTCTCATTGTTTCAATTTGAGTTTCTCTAAGCTTCTCTACTGCCTTCCCCCATTCCCTTTTCCCTTTCTTCTTCTTTTATCCAGTCTTCACCCATTTCCTCGTCCTCCCTTGCACTCCAACTTGCAATTCCATCAATTGATATAACTAAGTCCTCTTGGATTCATTTACGTATAGATTTACAAAAGCAGAACTATATATGTTTTTTAGACAAGTTGAGAAATTAGTGACGTTTCCCGTTCCTTCCAGTCCCTCTTTAGATGCTCAGGATAGGCGAGCAGTAGGATAGAAAGTTAAGATTGTTCCCTAGTACCCTACCCTTGCACTTTTACGAATTACATGCATTGGATGCGTGACGGATCTGAAAGGAAAGTGCTATGTACAACCTGTGCTATGTACAATCTCTCTGTGCTCTGTGCTCTGTACTCTGTGCTATGTACTCTTTGCTATGTACTATCATGGAAGAAAGTTCCTAATGCACCTGATATTTTAACTTTAAAATTATATCTTTCGTTGCTAAGTATTCAAAAATAATTTCTATGGAATAGATTTCCTTCACTGAATTAGTTTTTAATTCAGATTAATTCAATGGTGTCTAGAAATTCAGGCCATTCATCATGAAAAAGTCTTGGGGTGGTTAGATAATCTAAACTAAAGTTTTTTAGAAATTCTTTCTCCAGTTGTTCTACTGATTTTCCCCAATTTCCAGCGACCATGGGATAACCTGAGTCCTTTAAGAACATAAGAATGAAGGAGACTGCAAGAGACCATAAGGCCTACACTAGGCAGTTCCGTATCCATCACCACCTCTTATCCTTTGTGACAGAAGACTTTCTAAAGATGAATAAAACCGTCTTGGGTCGTCTGGGTTTAGGTCGCCATAATGAAGGAGTCTAGGCATCATCTTTCCACTCTTCGTGTTTGAATAAATGATGACGGAAGTTGGAGTGAATGCAAGGTCTCCGTGTTTTGAGTTTCTTGCACGAGGTCGTATCATTTCGAACTTTTCGGATCGTCCACGAACTTCGTCGCTCTTCTCTTTCTTTTACCATGTCAAAAAAAAAAAAAAAAAAAAAAAAAAAAAAAAAAAAAAAAAAAAAATAATAATATCGTCCGTTTTCTTTGTCTCTTTATTTTCCAGAATCCTCTTTCGTGAGCTATTGTCTTTTTAGCTTCCCTCCGTTTCTCATCTAGTTTTCTTTCCAGATTCCATAATCGTCTCTCTTACGTTCAATATATTTCTTGTTTACCTGTTATATAACATTTCTTTCCATTCCGTGCCTTCCCCTCCTTGTCATTTCACGTAACATATCCTGATATTTTTTCTCCAAAATTCTTTCCCTTCCCTTCCGTTGCGCTCCTCCATTGCATTTTTGGATTATTTTCCTTTCCCCCTTCCCTTCCTTTACCTTCTCTTCATTCTTCCTTGTTCCTCTTGCTTTCTTGCCCCTTTACATCTTCCTTCCCTTCATCATTATTTTCCCTTCCGCTTCCCTTTCACTTGTCCACATTTGTAACAAAAAATGTTCCACTCCCCTCCTTCCCTTTCTTTTCATATTCTCATTTTGGATTACATGAAGAATCGTCACCCAGATTTCCACAGGTTGATAATTCTTCATGTGGACTATCCTAGGGTGACAATTCTTCAAGTGGGCCATCCTGGGTTTACGATTCTTCGTTTGCATAAGTTGATGACAAAAATCATAACCTTCATTCAACTTAACCTTACCTAATCTAACCTAATAACCTAACCTAACCTAATCTTAATTCCACTGTTGATATTCGGCATATGGGGTGACAGTTCTTCAGGTGGGATCTCATGGGGTGATGTGGGCGTTCTGTGGTGACAATTCTTCATGTGCCCCCTAATTTTCAATTTGACCCTTTTTGATGTTCGAACCCCCCCCTTCACGAGTGACATTTTTCCTCTTTCATCTTTCTCCAATTACTCTCCAACCCTTTGCTCATCACCTCAGTCCTCCACGTTTACATTTTCAAGAAGGAAACTCAATTTTGAAAGCCAGAACAAAATCTTGGGGGGACGTCGATTTATTGAAAATGTTAAAAGTTAAATATCCGACATAGATAATATCTTTACATATTCACGTTCGACTGCAATTAGACGATTTTATTCATTTTGTGGAAACTTAAGTATTTTCCTGTTCACTTATGGTAAACTACCAAAAAACTTATGTCCTGAGAAACATTTGACCTATAGATTTTTCTACACAATACTATTACGTACACGCATACACGCACTCACGTACACACACACGCACACACACACACATTTCCAGACAATAGTAGGGGTACAGGTACATGACGAGAGTGTATATTAATTAAAAAATGCAAATATGCAAAGTGGTTGAGTGTTTTGGAAGCTCATCTAACCTACTTTGTATACGAATATAACAATTGGAAATATAAACGGGATATTTTGAGGATACTTAAATCTTCCAACACACGAGTTATATATAACCATGTAAGAACATATTCATGAACGCGCACACACATACATGCACATACATAGACACACATACACATATGCACGCACGCATACACACACAGACACACATAAATACACGTACGCTCGCGCACACACACAGAGTAATATATATATATATATATAATATATGTATATATGTATATATATATATGTATGTATATGTATATATATGTATATGTATGTATATGTATATATATGTATATATATATGCTTTGCGGTGTTTTCGTTATTTACAGCCTTTTTTCACCACCTCGGGGTATGAATACTCTTTTGTTTCCTGTCCTAGCATGGCAACATACTGCATAAACTGGGGATTTGAAGAACGAACACACCCGGACGTGATGCAATTTAGAAGCTTTCAACATTAACTTTGATTGTCGTTGAATCTATATGTCACCAGAGCTACGAACCGTGACAAAGTTTTAACGTGGTGACAAATTATATCAGTGTACGTATACTGATGACTTTTGTTTATTTATTTATTTATTCTTTTATAGGAGGAACACAAAAACAACTGAGGTCCTATGACGTAGATTTTCGTCTTCGTCTGCTTATGTGTGTCTGAGTGAGTGTGTGTTTGTATGTGCGTGTCTGTGTATGTGTATGTCTGTATATGTGTGAGGTATGGGTAGTATACTTGTACTACTACATATATGTATGCACATACACTCACACACACACAAACACACACATTCACACACACTGACACACACACGCACACAGACACACACATACACAAACACCTCCCCCCACACATAAACACACACACACACACACACACACATGGATATATCTGTCCCATCCATATCCCTGACGTGACCGGGGGCAGAGGTGTAAATACACTTTGGCGGGGTATCGCCGATACCAAGTGACAGGTTAGCAATGGCCGCTGGCATGGTAACAAACTACCGCGCCGATAGGACTGCGAACAGATCGCATCTACGGTCGATCAATCGGCAATCACAGTTGAATGCCAACCGCCAATCAACTAAAATATTCGGAGCAGTGAGAACGCTTGTATATATTTCCGTGAGCATTCGTGTGTGCGATCGCGCAAACGCACACCCTCACCCACATCCATCTCCCACACACACTCAATCAACCCACACATACATACACACATACACCTTACACACACACACACACAAACACATACACCTTACACACACACACACAAACACACATACACACACACGTATATATATATATAATATCCATACTCCAACTCTCATGGGCGGGGAGCTGGGTGTGTGTGTGCGTGTGAGGTCACAGCATTACCCATAGATCGGCCATACATGAGCTCTGAACTCTCATCCGGGAGGGTAATAGCTGTCAATCACGAGTCCAACACGTGATCCAAGACCATGGTGAATCACACACACACACACACATACACACACACACACACACACACACACACACACACACACACACACACACGTACATCCCCCCTACACAGACACACACGTACTTTCCCTCACTATATACACATATATGATACGAAGGGCGTACGTGAACCTATTTCAGGATAACTAGTTCTTCGTAATGACATCCTGAGCATCGGTCCCGAATAGTCCTGTAGGCGTTCGCAGGGGCGGGATTGTTGGATGGGCGGCTGTGTGAACATGCCTCCGGCTCAAATGGGCGGTTTGTGCGGATCCACAACGAGGGGAAGAAGGTAATGGTAGCAATATCTCTACGAATCACCCCCGTCCCCCCACTGTTGACGCGCTCAGTCTCTCGACTTATGAAGTTCTGTTGACTATTCTGAGTCTCCCTCTGTCGTAGTTGGTAGATTGTGGCGGATTTCTTTCGTCTTGATTGACGATAGTGGAAGTTGAATCTTCCACATCCACTCGAAACACTGGTTGCTCTATTTCCTTCAATTTCCCGTTCACGATCAACCTTCCAGGTTTCTTCTTCCTTTAGTGTCCCTCTCACGTCCATTTTCCCCCTTCCTCCATGTTTCTCTTTGCTTAATCCTTTGTATTTCCAGTTCCAGTGTGTGTGTGTATATATATATATATATATATATATATATATATATATATATGTATATTTATATACACACATATATATACACATATATATATATGTATATATATATGTATATATATATATATATATATATATATGTATATATATGTGTGTGTGTATGTGTGTGTGTGTATATATATGTATGTGTGTGTGTGTGTGTGTGTGTGTGTGTGTGTGTATATGTGTGTGTGTGTATGTGTGCGTGTGTGTGTGCGTGTGTGTGTGTGCGTGTGTTCGTATGCATGAGAATCTGAAGTCAATAGAAAAATAGTCTTCCCACTGTCATAGAAATTGCCCCCGAGATGTTTTCAGATTGTTTGGTGTTGTGGTAACTCGTGTTCGATATTTACATTTGACCGATATTTACAGTAACATGACCTTTTCCTTTTATGCAATTTTATTATTGTTTCATATTGTCTCGCATTTGCTTTCATGTATTGTCTTCCTTTTTTCGATATGTTGGTTGATATGTTATCTGCTACTAGGCAACTGACTAGCTCTTGTGCTGTGCTTTGCCATGTTTTTGTGCTTTGTGTTGTATTTTGACGAACCTCGAGTGATATATGCTTTGGGTGGACAGGGTCGTGTGTTTGTGTGAAGACTCTTTTTTATTTTATTTTTATTTTTCTTTCTTTTTTTATTTGTCTATGAAAAACGGTAGTACTATACTCACTAAAGTCTGTTCCATCTAAGTTCACGAAAATGAACTAGGATACTAATGCTCATTCTCTTATTTTTGAATGTGAAACTAGTAAGAACAGAAAATGAAATATATTGCAAGAATAGAGCTGTAAAGTTAGAGAACAAATAGAAGTAATAGAACTGTCAGTTTAGTTTAAGCTATATTGCCTTCTCCTGCCAAATATTTTTGTGCTACATTTCTCTCTCGTATATCTAGCAACGTTGAATACAAAATACAAAACTGTATTTCTGTGAGTTGAACAAATGATGAGGTATGGTTTCTGCCATCTACCCGGACGCTTAGGCCACCGGGCGCCGTGTCACAACAGCCAAATCTTTCAGTTTCAATTCAATTACTCCGAAAACAATATTGTGATGGCGCTGGGCTTTTATGCTGTAAATTTGCATCAGTCTCAATCAACATTGCATTTCCGGCTTATTACAAGGAATTCCCGAGGGAGGAACAATTTTCAGAGCGTGACGAGATGTCCGTGAGTGGAAATACATAGAGTGTAGGCGGGCAAAATCTCAATAGTCATGTCCATCCGCGTGCAATCACACGCACTTTATGTATACAACCCTACTCACGCACGCACACGCATACATACACACGCACACACGCATGTAAACACGCTTGCACACACACACACACACACACACACACACACACACACACACACGGACACACACATACACGACTCGGTGGCGCGGTTGGTAGAGCACTGGACTTGGAAGTATGGTGGTGCTCGCAGTACATGGTTCGAATCCTGCCCAGGGCCGAAACTATTTCGGTATCGCTGCGCTTCGGGTCGTTACTCTGACTCTCGTGGGCGGGGAGTTGGGTGTGTGTGTGTGTGTGAAAGGTCATAGCATTACCCATAGATCGGTCATACGAGCTCTGAGCTCATTTCCGGGAGGGAAATAGCTGTCGATCACGAGTCCAACACGTGATCCAAAGACCAAGGTGAATACACACACATACACACACACATACACAAACACCTCCCCACATACATAAACACCCCCCCCACACACACACAAACACACACACATAAAAACACACCTCGTGGAGCAGTGGTTAGAATTCTCGCCTGCCACTATGGCGGTCCGGGTTCGAATACCGCCCACGGCTAAAATAGTTTCAGTATCGCTGCGCTGCGAGTCGTTACTCTAACTCTCGTGGGCGGGGAGTTGGGCGTATGTGTGCGTGTAGGGTCACAACATTACCCTTAGGTCGGTCATATATGAGCTCTGAGCTCTCTTCCGGGAGGGAAATAGCTGTCGATCACGAGTCCAACACGTGATCCACGGTGAATCTCTCTCTCTCACACACACACACACACACACACACACACACACAGACACACACACACCTCTCGTGGCGCAGTGGTTAGAAGTCTCGCCTGCCACTATGGCGGTCCGGGTTCGAATACCGCCCACGGCTGAAATAGTTTAGTATCGTTGCGCTGCGAGTCGTTACTCTAACTCTCGTGGGCGGGGAGTTGGGTGTGTGTGTGCGTGTAAGATAACCCATAGATCGGCCATATATGAGCTCTGAGCTCTCTTCCGGGAGTGAAATAGCTGTCGATCACGAGTCCAACACATGATCCACGGTGAATCTCTCTCTCTCTCTCTCTCACTCACACACACACACACACACACACAAGCAAGCAAAGGAGTGACATGAAACTAAATTTTATTCAATATCATGACTACAAACAGCATTCGCGTTGCAATGCAAACTCTGCAATTGAAACTCGAGAGCAAATGCATGCAGGAGATACTCTTAACACTTATTCATCATGGCGCCATGCAATTGGGGGCCTCTCCATGGCAGAAGAGGAGACATGGGAAACGGACAAGGAAAGGTTAAAACAAATTAGCGTCATGCACATGTTTATTGGTGACGAAGTCATGCGTGCGTGCTGCCATCTCGCGGGCGTTGGTCTAACTACTCGTCGGCTCTATGGAGAAAAGAAAACAAAAGAAAAACAGAGGTTTAGTGTTAGCCATGCATGGGCATTCGGGATAAAAACAAGATAAAAAACAAAACAGAAAATGGCAAATTATAAACGACACATGGTAAAAGACAGGATTTCGCAAAGGTGAATCAATGTCAAAATGAGCAGTGTAGTTACTGTGGCTAAGTACAAACGTAAAGGCAAACTAAATTGTAAAGATAAAAGGAGAATGTCTAGAAAACTAATAGTCATGCCATGCTTGTTTTAGTTAACAACCGCGTTTTCCCCGCCGTGCGTGGTTTTAACATATTAACATTCTTTCTAACGAGGCCAATTCTGACTGCTCAGACAATTTTCTGTAATTACTTATGTTTGTGTCAGGCCCACACTATTGTTCTGATTGCTTGAATCTTTATTAATTTGTTTTCATATATGAATATAAATATAAATAAATATATATATATATATACATATATATATATATATATAATATATAATATGCATCGATAAACACAAATTTTACACATCATGGAAGGATGAAGCCTGTATGAATATTTCAGTAGAAAGCCACTGATAACAAAGAAAGCAGATGAAAAATTACGAAAACAATAGTGATGAAAGTGAGAAAGAGATGATGATGGAGAAAGGTAAATAGGGATTGACAAATAACTAGAGCCAAAGATCTTATAAATCTGAACGATAGTTGCTGACTTGCACGCCCATTGTTCTATTGGCAGTAAAAACCTTTCAAACCATTAACTCCCACATAACTAGTTTAGGTTAGCGACAAGCAGATCTAGTTATCCCCCATTTGGTCTCTAGACTTTCCTTAGGATGAATAAAATCGTCTGACGCCTATTAGACCGTATATATTGATAAAAAAAAATCCATATGTGAAATGGGCATTCATATCTCTACCGTTTTATGTATCGTGAGTTTTCTTTTTCGTATATTATATCATGAATATGTAATAGCTACACTAACACTTATAAAGGGATGGAAGTTCACACACAGAACCTAGTCAGCCTTTACGAGTGAATGTGAGTCACCAAATTTCTTGGAAATAAGTTGAGCGCCATCAGCTCATGACCAATTAAAAAATCAAGCGAGGCGACGTAATGTTCGTGGCTGGAAAGAGAAGTTCAGGAATCCTTTGGGGAGTAGATGACGTATTACACAAATGCTAGAATGACCGAACTAAATGCACAATTGGTTTTTGAGGTTTGTAATTGATAATCGTTTCTCCTTTGGGAACGTGTTAGCCGAGTAAAAGCGTCTGAAGTCAAAGTACAATGATCAAATCTTAGAAACGGTGATATATTTCATAGAGTGTCTTTTTAATAGAGCTGGGCGCGTTATCGCCGGACAGGTAGTGCATTATCGTCAATGCGTTACCGTCAATGCGTTACCGATTTTAAATTCCTTTAGAATGATTTTGATGACTTACTTCCTACGAATATTCTCAATAAAGTAATACCTAAACTACAACATTAATAGTCCCTATTCTAAAACATAAAATTACCAGAGCTGGGCACTTGCGTTACTGTGTTAGTAACGCACATGTCCGGCGGTACCGCACCCAGCTCTGCTTTTTAAAGGCCAAATCTAGAGAAATATGTTCGGTTGAGGGACGGACTCGAGACTAAACGGGTCTCGACTTATCGAGAACCTCCATTTTGTCCCGAAAAAAGTCGCCTGTTCTTGCGCCAGAAAGGAGATAGAGGGATAGGAGGAGGAGAGAGAGGGAGAGGAGGAGGAGAGAGAGGGAGAGGAGGAGGAGGAGAGAGAGGGAGAGGAGGAGGAGAGAGAGGGAGAGGAGGAGGAGAGAGAGGGAGAGGAGGAGGAGGAGAGAGAGGGAGAGGAGGAGGAGGAGGAGAGAGAGGGAGAGGAGGAGGAGGAGGAGAGAGAGGGAGAGGAGGAGGAGGAGGAGGAGAGAGAGGGAGAGGAGGAGGAGGAGGAGAGAGAGGGAGAGGAGGAGGAGGAGAGGGAGAGGAGGAGGAGGAGAGGGAGAGGAGGAGGAGGAGAGAGAGGGAGAGGAGGAGGAGAGAGAGGGAGAGGAGGAGGAGGAGAGAGAGGGAGAGGAGGAGGAGGAGGAGAGAGAGGGAGGGAGAGTAGGAGGAGAGAGGAGGAAGGCCCTGACGAAAGGAGAAAGGGTTTAAAGGTGTTGTAAAATGCTGCTCCACCTAATAATCCAAAAGTTTGTAACAACATCCAAGGAAGTAAGAACAGAGATGGAGTAAAATTAAATGCGAAAGAGCAGGTGGATAGGTCAGAGCGGATGAGAGAGTGAGAAAGAACTACTGAGTGTCTGAAATGAGCAGGGAAGATGAGAGCAGAGTTGGATCAGAATGAATGAAAGATGAGTATATGAGACCATTTGCATGGACGAGTAAGAAAATGAGAGCAGATGAGTAAGTATGTGAATTCGAGTGCGTGAGTGAAAGAGGATGAATCGAGGAAGAGCAGATGGCCTTGCTTTGTGTCCTTAGAAATAAATTAGGAAGAAATGGGGAAGAGAAGGAGAGAGAGAGAAGGAGAAAGAGACATGTAGTTAGAGAAGAAGAGAGAGACAAAAGAAGAAAGAAAGGGAGAAGGGGAAAAGAAAGACTGGGCGAAATAGAGAGAGAGAGAGAGAGAGCGAAAGAGAGAGAGAATGAAGGAGAGAGGTAGAAAGAGAGATAGATAGGAGAGAGAGAAGGAAGGAGAGAGGAGGAGAGAGAGAGAAGGAAGGCGAGAGAGAGAAGGAAGGCGAGAGAGAGAAGGAAGGCGAGAGAGAGAAGGGAGGTAAGAGAGAGAGAAGTAAGGAGAGAGAGAGAGAAGTAAGGAGAGAGAGAGAGAAGTAAGGAGAGAGAGAAGGAAGGTGAGAGAGAGAGAGAGAGAAGAAAAGAGAGAGAGAGAAGGAAAAGGAGAGAGAGAGAAGGAAGGAGATAGAGGGAGAGGAGGAGGAGAGGAAGAGGAGGAGGAGAGGGGGAGAGGGAGAGGAGGAGGAGAGGGAGAGGAGGAGGAGAGGGAGGGAGAGGAGGAGGAGAGGGAGAGGAGGAGGAGAGAGAGGAGGAGGAGGAGAGAGGGAGAGGAGGAGGAGAGAGAGGAGGAGGAGAGAGAGGAGGAGGAGAGAGAGGAGGAGGAGAGAGAGGAGGAGGAGAGAGAGAGGAGGAGGAGAGAGAGGGAGAGGAGGAGGAGGAGAGAGGGAGAGGAGGAGGAGAGAGAGGGAGAGGAGGAGGAGGAGAGAGGGAGAGGAGGAGGATAGAGAGGGAGAGGAGGAGGAGGAGAGAGAGGGAGAGTAGGAGGAGAGAGAGGGAGAGTAGGAGGAGAGAGGAGGAGGAGAGAGGAGGAGAGAGAGAGGAGGAGAGAGAAAGGAGGAGAGAGATGGGGAGGAAGTTAAAGAGGGATGTGCGGCGGGAGTGAGAGGGAGGGGGGAGAGAGAGATATATAAAGAGTGAAAAGAGAGTGAGAGGGAGAAAGTAAAGGAAAACGGGAGAGAGATGAAGAAATGGAAAGAAATGTAATCGAGTTTGGAAAGGAGACTAGACATAATAAAAGAAAAGAAGAAACTAGGAAGAACGGAGAGGGAAGAATGAAAGAATTGGGAAAAAGAGAGAAAGAAGCGATGACACAATAAAGAAATAAGAAAAATAAAGAGGAGTGTAGGGAAGGGGAGAGAAGAAAGAGGCTGAAGAAGAAGAAGAATAACAATTGAAAATATTTCAGAGAAAAAGGGAATATAAGGCATAAAGAATAATAAAAAATAAGAAATAAATAAATAAGATGTATGAAGAAAAATATGAGGAGAAACGAGGAACAGAATCTGTTGTTGTCGTCGATGTTGTTGTTGTTGTTTTTGTTGTTGTTATTGATGACGAAGTTGATTTTGATGTTTTGAGTTTGTTGATTTTGTTAGTTTTTCTTGTTTTTTGTTTGGTGTTTTTGTTGTCGTTTTTTTTTTTGTTCCTTTGTTTTTGCTGTTTTTGTCATTTTTTGTTGTAGTTGTTACCGTCGTTGTTTTTGTTGTTTTTTGTTTTTATTTTTTGTTTGGTGTTTTTGTTATAGTTTTTGTTGTTTTTGTTCCTTTCTTTTTGCTGTTTTTACTGTTTTTGTTGTTGTAGTTGTTACTGTCGTTGTTGAAGTAGTTAAGAAATAGTCACTCCTGGTTGTGATTTAGACTTGCATGGTTGTGGTGACTGGATGGTTGTAGTGGTTGTGACTGTGGTAGTTATGGTGATTGTTGTTGTGTTGTTTGTTGTAATCTTTGTTCGTCTTGGGCTAGACGATAGTGTGGCGTCTCTGGTCTAGAGCCTTTTGGCTTAGAATTATTTACTTTCTAGTTTGTCAACGCGACGACGGAGCCTTGGTCTGTCTGTCTGCCTGTCTATCTGTGTCACTCAGTCTCTTTCTCTCCTCCGCTCTCTATTACTCTCTCTCTCTTTGTCTATATATACATGCATGTGCATATATATATATATATATATATATATATATATATATATATATAACACGCATATACGCATACACACACACACACACACACACACACACACACACACACACACACACACACACACATATAGCAGCGAGTAGGTACGGAACGTTAGTCAAGGAGTTGTGACCTTGCATTCCCGGTGTGTGGAGTGTGAGTGGTCTCAGACCTACCCAGAGATCTGCTAATAATGAGCTCTGAGCTCACTGCCGTAGGGTGGTGTCTGGCTGTCTCGAAAAGAGGCTGCAGCAGATCCGAGGTGAATACACACAAACACACACACACACACACACACAAACACACACGCACCCTTACGTACGTGCGCACAAACATACTAAAGTACTCTTGTATTCATACAGGCTGAAATAAATGCTAACACTCGTATACAGTTTGTAGACACTTTCATGCAAATAAATATAAAACTGTGTTGAAACATGGCGTGTTTATACAGTCAGTGTTGAATAAAGAGAGTGAGGGAAAAGAGCATAAAAATGGAGAGAGGAGAGCAGGAATCTTGTTATGTCGAGGAGGAGGAGAAGAAGAGAGAGAAGAGGAAAGGTGAGGGTTAAAGTGATCAATAAAGGGAGGGCGGGAGTGAGGAAGTGAGAGACATACAGATTGTAATGGTGACCCTTCTTGTATTTTTATGTATATTTTCCCGTTGTTTTTATCTATTAATATATATGTATTATAATTATTGTACATTCTTGTAATCGAACCATGCGTTCGTGTTTTTTTTTTTTTTTGCCCGCGAATTAGCGGCGTGCCCCAGAGGCAGCCAGTGCTTTGATAGCCGCGGGAGTAAGCGCACGTCAGTGTTTGTATAAACACAAAAAGAAAAAAATTGTTATTCAGCCACCTTTACAAGAGAGATAGATAGATGGATACATACATACATACATAGAGAGAGAGAGAGGAGAGAGGGCAGAGAGGGAGAAAGAGAGGGGAGAGAGAAAGAGAAAGGGAGAGAGAAAGAGAGGGGAGAGAGAAAGAGAAAGAGAGGGGAGAGAAAGAGAAAGAGAGGGGAAAGAGGAAGAGAGGGGAAAGAGGAAGAGAGGGTAAAGAGAAAAAGAAGGGAGAGAGGGAAGAGAGAGGAAAGAGAGAGAGGAAAGAGAAAGAGAGAAAGAGAGAGAGAGAGAGAGAGAGAGAGAGAGAGAGAGAGAGAGAGAGAGAGGAGAGAGAGAGAGAGAGGAGAGAGAGAGGAGAGAGAGAGTGGGAGGAGAGAGAGAGAGGAGAGAGAGAGTGGGACAGAGAGAGAAAGAAAATTAACAAATGTAAGTACAAAGGACTGGTAGAGAGCGGAACAGTAAACAGACAGACAGGCACGAGAAGGACCCAACATTCTGAAGAGAAACGTACACCTACATAATCCCACGAAATGGCCAAGACAGCAATAACCAACAACAGTAAATAATCCCACATGGCCAAGAAAGCAATAACCAACAACAGTAACCGACATGCACGTGTTAAATGAACTTGGGTACTCACACCAGCATGTGATAGCTGATAGCCTTGTACCCCCTCGGACGCTCGAGGAAGTTGTATATACGGGACTGGAGCCGTCTGTAACGAACGTCCCGTCTGGAGGTTTTGTAGTTGAGAGGTCGACCCAGCAGACTCATTCTGGGCTGGTGCAACCGGGAGGGGCCTCCAGTCCCTACGCCCGTCCCTAGGCGCCGGAACTCATGCCCGGAACTGGGGAAGAGAAATGAAAGGGAATGGCATTAGGTTTGTATTGAAAGAAAAATGAAAAAAATTTATTAATAAAAAAAATGGGGGACAGGATGTATATTTCTCTGGTCTTCTTCAATTTCTTTTTTTATTTTTTTTTTTTTTTTTTTTTTTTTTTTTTTTTTTTTTTATCTCCAACTCATGCCCGGAACTGTGGAAGAGGAATGAAAGGGGATGACATTAGGTTTGTATTGAAAGAAAAATTAAAAATGTATTAATAAAAAATTGGGGACAGGATGTATATCTCTGGTCTTCTTCAATTTCTACTTATTTATTTATTTATTTATTTATTTTTTATCCTTATCTCCAACTCGTGCCCGGAACTGTGGATGAGGAATGAAAGGGAATGACATTAGGTTTGTATTGAAAGAAAAAGGAAAAATGTATTAATAAAAAATTGGGGACAGGATGTATATTTCTCTGGTCTTCTTCAATTTCTGTTTCTTGAGATTTTTGCGGGGTTTTCTTCCTATCTCATACCCGGAACTGAGAAAGAGTAAGGAAAGGGAATGCCATTATATTTGTATTGAAAGAAAAAAGAATACAATGTATTAACAAAACATTTGGGACAGGATATATATCTGTGGTCTTCTTCAATTTCCATTTATTTATTTATTTCTCCTCTTATCTCTAACTCATACCCGGAACTGTGGAAGAGGAATGAAAGGGAATGACATTAGATTTGTATTGAAAGAAAATGGAAAAGAATGGATTAGTAAAAAATTGTGGACAAGTTGTATATCTCTTTGCTTCTTCAATTTTCCTTTCATTAAATTTTTGGGGTTTTTCTTCCTATCTCCAACTCGTATCTGGAATTGAGGAAGTGTAAAAGAAAAGGAATACCATTAGCTTTGTATTGCCCCCCCCCCAAAAAAAAAGGAAAAGAATATATTTAAAAAAATGGGGACAAGGTATATATCCCTCTGGTCTTCTTCAATTTTCATTTCTTTAGGTCTTTTGTTTTTTCTTCCTATCTCCAACTTCACCATGGATTCGAGTCCTAAGCTGAGAGGCAAGAGGCATGATGTCTGGGCTTTCAGGGTCTGAAGGAAAGTCATTGGCAAAGTGAGCTCAGAGGCAAAAAGGAGGGATCAGGAAGACATCATGATCCTGAAAAAAGGAGAGAGGATATGATGAGAAACAAAAGTCTCTCTCTCTTTCTCTCTCTCTTTTTTTTTTTTTTTTCTTAGGTCGTATTGGGTCACCAAAACCCTTCCACGTTGTTGTCTGAACCACCTAAGAAATCCAAGAGGGAATCTTGGCTTTTGGTGTAATTCCTCACGGTGGTTGAATATATCAGTGGAAAACATATTTTAAAGGATTTGTGGATAACATCTGTATCAAAGTTGAGACTAACACGGCTCGGCAGTAACAGTGACACACGTACACGCACACGTACACGCACGCACATGCACACACACGCACACACATGCACACACACGCACGCACATGCACACGACACACATACACGCACATGCACACGACACACATACACGCACACGCACACATATACACATACACGAACGCACATGCACACGACACACATACACGCACACGCACGTACATACACATACACGAACGCATATGTACACGACACACATACACGCGCACGCACACAAACACACACAAACACACACACACAAACACACACACAAACACACACACACAAACACACACAAATACACACAAGCACACTCGCACACACACGTACATACACCAAACACCAACTGATACGATAGAAATCGGAAATCTAAATTTTATATTCAAGATTCAGGAGACACGAATATGAAAGTGCGAGAGTTTGAGGAGATAATGGCCAAGAAATGAGAGTCCGGAGTAGGGCAAGAGTCAAAGGCGTATGAAAGAGTTATTGGGAAAGACGGAGAGAGCAATTACATCATTCGATGGAGCGAGAGAGAATCGAACGTAGGACTGCTAAGAAACCTCTCCGGGTCTCTGGTTGGTCGACAGTTCCATGATACGTAATGTCGAGTTCTTGAGGTGCTCAGTCATAGCTCCTATTGGACTAGAGAATCCTCAAAGAAACTGAACAGTTTAGATTGAACAGAAAGACGCGATCGGAAGCGGAAAAAAATTGACAGACTAACCGCTGGGGAGCTGTGTGGAGGTAGGAGGTGGAGTGTGTGGAGGTAGGAGGTGGAGTGTGTGGAGGTTGGAGGTGGAGTGTGTGGAGGTAGGAGGTGGAGTGTGTGGAGGTAGGAGGTGAAGTGTGTGGAGGTAGGGAGTGGAGTGTGGGGAGGTAGGAGGTGGGTAAAATGGAGAGGAAGGAGAATGGGGAGGAAGAGAAGAGGAGGAACAAGCATAGACAAAGGAAGAGAAGAAATGGGAAGTAAGATGAGGAAGAGGAGGAAGAGGATGGTAGGACGAGGAGAATGTTGAGAAATTTGAGGAGGAGGACGTTGTAGGAGAATGAGGAGGAGGAGAATGAGGAGGAAGAGAATGAGGAGGTGGAAAATAAGGTGGGAGGGGATATGGAGGAGAAGGAGAAGGAGGAGGAGGAGAAGGGGGAGGAGGAGAAGGAGAAGGAGGAGGAGAAGGGGGAGGAGGAGAAGGAGAAGAAGGAGGAGAAGGAGAAGAAGGAGAAGGAGAAGGAGAAGGAGGAGAAGGAGGAGGAGGAGAAGGAGAAGGAGGAGAAGGAGAGCGAGGAGGAGAATGACGACGAGGGTGACGGCAATTAGGAAATGGAAGAATAGAAGAACAAGAAAGATAAAGAACGAGAACCAAGCAAAGGAGAAGAGGTCACGATGAAAAAAAGAAATCGGGAAGAGGAAGTGAAGGATAGGAAGAGTAGATAGGATACGAAGAGGGAGTGTGAATGGGAGTGAAGTTGGCGGAAGTAGGAGTAGGATAGGAGAGGAGTAAGAAGGGGAAGGGGACTGACGGAGGGGAATGAAAAGAAAATGGGGAAGAGAGAAGGAAAGAAAATAAGAAAATGAAGTCGGAGAGAATGACAACTGTGGAAAGGATATGCAAAGAAATATTCGAAAGTCTCCGAAAGTCTTCAGACAGAAGCGAAGTCGACCATACGAGGATCTAAGACACCCAAAGTCTTCGCAAGGAATTCCAAGATGGAGACATTAAACAGCCAATGGATAGGTGCGCGAAAGAAAATAAAGATGTGGTGACGAAGAAGCGTAATAGAGGGTGCAGAAGGGCAAATAAAATACATTTATGGAATATGCAAAGGTATAGGAATATGGCGTGATGGAAGAAACGAAGATGGGGAGGAGGAAGAGGAGGAAATGGATATACGTTGGTCCACAAGAAACGGAAATGTGGAGGCAAGAAAGAGGAGGAGGAAAAGGAGGAGATGGAAACATTGTTATGGAGGAGGGAATGGAGGAAAGGAAAAATTGGCATGTGGAAGAAATGAAGTTGGTATGGAGGAAGTGTATGTGTGGAGGTAAGAGGTGGAGTGTGTGGAGATAGGAGGTGGAGAATGTGGAGGTAGGAGGTGGAGTGTGTGGAGGTAGGAGGTGGATCGTGTGGAGGTAGGAGGTAGAACATGTGGAGGTAGGAGGTGGATCGTGTGGAGGTAGGAGGTAGAACATGTGGAAGTAGGGGATGGAGTGTGTGGAGGTAGGGAGTGGAGTGTGTGGAGGTAAGAGGTGGAGTGTGTGGAGGTAGGAGGTGGATCGTGTGGAGGTAGGAGGTAGAACATGTGGAGGTAGGGGATGGAGTGTGTGGAGGTAGGAGGTAGAACATGTGGAGGTAGGGGATGGAGTGTGTGGAGGTAGGGGTGGAGTGTGTGGAGGTAGGAGGTGGAGTGTGTGGAGGTAGGAGGTGGACTGTGTGGAGGTAGGATGTGGAGTGCGTGAAGGTAGGAGATGGAGTACATGGAGGTAAGAGGTGGAGTGCGTGGAGGTAGGAGGTGGAGTGCGTGGAGGTAGGAGGTGGAGTGCGTGAGGGTAGGAGGTGGAGTGTATGGAGGTAGGAAGTGGAATGTGTGGAGGTAGGAGGTGGAGTGTGTGGAGGTAGGAGATGGTGTGTGTGGAGGTAGGAGGTGGTGGAGTGTGTGGAGGTAGGAGGTGGTGGAGTGTGTGGAGGTAGGAGGTGGAGTGCGTGGAGGTAGGAGATGGAGTGTGTGGAGGTAGGATGTGGTGGAGTGTGTGGAGGTAGGAGGTGGTGGAGTGTGTGGAGGTAGGAGGTGGTGGAGTGTGTGGAGGTAGGAGGTGGTGGAGTGTGTGGAGGTAGGAGGTGGTGGAGTGTGTGGAGGTAGGAGGTGGAGTGTGTGGAGGTGGGAGGTGGAGTGTGTGGAGGTGTTCTACTTCCTGGATTCATCACGGTAGGCGAAACTGTGGAGGTGAGGATATGGAACAAGTGGCATGAGCTGAAGTCGAGGTTATGAAATATGAAGGAGAAGGTTTCAGAGATGAAGATTGGAATTGAAGGATTTGAGGAACGTACAAGGAGAGATGGAGATTGAAATTGAAGACATACAGAGGTGAAAGAAGAAAACACAGAATTTTCGAAGTCAGCACCGAAGTCATTAGTATGAAGGAAATGTTTCTAAAGCAATTCAACAGCACCTCATAAGAGTGAGCTCTCTTCTATTCCAGACTGGATCCTCTGCAGGGTCAAATTCCCAGGCCTTTGCTAGAACCAATAAAAAGTGACTATGTTGGAAGGTTAAAAGAAAAAAAAAAAAAAAAAATCCAGAGATGATTTCACCCATTGTCGAACAGCCGAGACACCATCTTAGAAATATTAAATAAATAAATAAAAACTAAAATAAATAGAATAAATATATAGATAAAAAGTATAAATAAAATAAAATAAAAAACAAACAAATAAATAAATACATAAACAAATGAATAAAATAAGAATGAAAAATAAAA
>NC_134809.1:22038464-22053464 GCF_046742065.1 Oratosquilla oratoria | reverse complement strand
TCCTCCTCCTCTTCCTCCGCCTCCTACTCCTCCTCTTCCTCCGCCTCCTCCTCTTCTTCCTCCTCCTCGTTTTTGACACGTTCTCGTGGAGGACCCACCAAAGAGGAGGAACAAAGGCATTTAGAACCACAGGACGAAAGAGGAGAGGAAAATAGAGGAGAAGAAGTAGGGGATATGGAGAAGGACATAAGCATATGGGTTTAGACACAAGTATTTAGGTCGCCACAAAAAAAAAAAAAAAGTAGAAGTGGGAAAATACGATTTCGAAAGAAAGGAAATACGAGATTTTTGAGGTAGATATATTAAGACTCAGATCGGGAAATAATATTGTGTAAATGCCGTAGGTTTGACAGAAAAGTCCTTGAAGATTTAACTATAGAAATATACACTCATTAGCCCCATGCTCTGACATTCTGGGTATAACAACAACTTACGTCATCAGGGACAACCCATGTATATTACATCCGAGTATATTCCTTAAACCCTGCAGTTTGGTGATGTCCTATGCATATTTTATTTTACCTAATACCAGTCGTCTTTAATGTAAAGAGGTCAGTACCGTAGCAAAGGAATCGGCAAGATATCGATTAAAACATTGTACACTTATTTCAATCTAGCTAGAACCTGACGATTTCATTCAGCTAAGGGAAGGGTAAATGGTACAGCAAGTGAACGTTCAAGAGAAGGTACCAGAATGTAGGGAGGGAAGGGGGGAAGGAGATGAGCATTTATTTATTAATCTATTTATTTATTTATTTACTTATTGTAATTTGGAAGTGAAATGTCACTCCCAAGGGCTTTGTTTGAGCTCGTGCGATAGTGTGTATGGAAGACGCATCTCACGTCTCATTTATCTCCTCTTCTTCCTCCTCCTCCTCCACTTTCACCTTCATCTCCTCCTCCGCCTCCTTCTCTACCTCCCCCGTCTCATCCTACTACACCTCATCCTATTCTTCTTCCTCCTCTTCCTACTCATCCACATCCACCTCCTCCTCCTCCTCCTCCTAGGAGGAGCATGAAAAGGGGGTGGGGGCAGTGGAATTGAGAGGCTACAGCTGTCATAGAGCGGCGGCGGACGCTCTAGTAGCTGACGGAGGTGACTGACTGAACCAGCTTGTGATCATCGACCAGTCACTGGCAAGGTTTGCCAATTAGTCATCTATCTGTCTGTCTATCTATATGTATGTCAGTCTGCATGTCTATCTGTCTATCTGTCCGTCTGTCTGTTCTGTCTCTATGTCTATCTGTCTTTCTGCATGTCTGCCTGTCTGTATGTCTATATGTCTGTCTGTCTGTTCTGTCTCTATGTCTATATGTCTTTCTGCCTCCCTGTCTGTTTGCCTGTTTGTATGTCTACCTGCCTGTCTGTCTGTTCTGTCTGTATGTCCATCTGTCTTTCTGCATGCCTGCTTACCAGTCTGTCTGTCTATCTGGCTGTCTTTCTATTTGTCTGTCTGTGCCTGTGGTTTCGTCTATCTTACTGAATTATTAATGCATCTAAGTAATTTGTCAGTTTAAACTGTCAGTAGATCAGTTATTCAGGCAGCTGCCTAATCAAGCAATGAGTTATTCAATTCGATTTCTGAATAAGTCAACGAGTCAGATATTCAAGCAGGTAGGCGAGTAAATCAGTCCCACAGACAGTCGGCTTTCCAGTCAGTCAATCATTTAGGCAGTTACTCAACATTGTTGTGGTGTTTCTTCTACCAGTATTCTTCACTTGTCTTAAATCTATGATACATACATCGTACTGTGTGGAAAACAGATTCTGTGCTATTGGGACTATAAATCCTTCTCGTGGGTAAACTGTCCACTAAAATGTCGATAGCCCATGGGATATAGACACTGCAACCAACCTGACGCCGGAGTATGGTTTACAAAATTGTTGTTTCACCTGATATATATCCGGTTAGGAATGCAGCAGTGTGTTGAATGGTGTGCATGATATATATATATATATATATATATATATGCTAATAAGAACACGGGTACGCATGTTCACTTACGCAAAGTAGACTACTTGGGAAAAAAAACTAACGAACCAGAGCGCTTTCGTATATTACATCCAGTGCAAAAAGTACTTTTTCCACGGGATGGAGGATGCGAACGTGCTCTGCGTCGGTAGTTTCTTTTTTTCCAAATGGTCTACTTTGGATGTATATATATATATAGATATATATATATAGATATATATATATTTATATATATATATATATGCAAATCGTTATCTCCTGGCCTAGCTCAATATCTTCTGGTCTAAGTTACTTGGCACTGGTTCCTTGCAAACAAAAATCAATACTGGATTTGATATATGATAACGGGCATACTATATCATCATGACATTGTACTAGGCAAGAGGGTTGTAAAATTCTAAACCTAATTTTTGTTCCATGTTACATAACACTTTCCAGCAAGGATTTGGCACCCAGCCTGGATCTGTTGCCCGGTACGCCATAAATTCTAAATATCGCAAAGTTTTGTAACAAACGGAAGAACAGCTTCCATTTCCACGGGCGTATATATGAAACTAAGGCACGGGAGATTCGTTTCCTATTGCACCCAAAATGGATGTCAGTCCAGTTTGTCGCTTCGGTAGCTGAAGTGACGTAATTGATTGGTTATTTTTTCTTGCAATTTTCCGATACAAAATTGGGTGACTTTAACTAGTGAAGTCAGCCATACCGTTGGATCCAGCGGAGAGAGAAGCTAACAATCGAATTTTTTCCTGGACGGGGAAGAAACGTTCTTCCTTTTACTGCTGTTGATGCTTGACGCCTTGGTTGCCGAGTGCGTACCAAACGGAGTGTTTGACGTCTACATATTCATTGCAACAATGTATCATAAGTTACAATTCAATTATATGTATTACAAATAATAACGGTAACAGTTAACAATTATTTAGATGCAATGATTCGTAAGTGTTTGACGTCTACATATTCATTGCAACAATATATCATAAGTTACAATTCAATTACATGTATTACAAATAATAACGGTAACAGTTAACAATTATTTAGATGCAACGATTCGTAAGGATTATAAATAATTTTTCCATTAGCTTAGGTATAGATCAGTGGGTCTCAACTTGGGTCTAGGGGTCCTTTGGGGTCCTACAGAGTTTCAAACGGGGGACCACAGACACGTAGAGGTCAGTAAATTCCCAGCGATTCTATTCAGTATTGAAGTGCTCAGAACAGTAACACATAAGAAAGGGGGACATAAGAGAGCAGGTTGAGAATCCCTGGTATAGATCCTTCGAACGTTGTCTTAACGTGCTTAAGTGTGTTTTCGCAGACTCCGATTTACATAAGTGCAGGCGTGAGTGGTAAAGGCATTTTAATATCGTTATCTCGGGAAATGTTAGTTTTAATTAGCTTATGTTGGCAGGTATTTGCTGTTTTGCGAGCGTCTTCTTGACCACCGTACAGGGTGTTTGTGTTGTTGACACTACGTCATTGTCGAACTTGAATTGACACTCAATGGAATTTTCCGGCTCTATATGAAATATTGTATCACCAGAGAACCTGAAGACAGAATTATTATAAAGTAACTTGATATCTCCTAACACTAAAGCTTATATAAAGTCGATTCATTGCAGATATATATATATATATATATATATATATACTGTATATATATATATATATATATATATATATATATATGTGGGTGTGTGTATGTATTTCTTACCTCAACAATACAGCCAACTTAGTACACCATGTTCACCTGATGAAAAAGTCTTAACTAATGTTGGAATCAAGGGAAATCACGCGCACCATAATGAAGAGACAGTCCGCGGAAGAAAATGAAGATTGCATGCGACCATCCTCTTGCTCTGTTCCTGTTCTTGGTGCCCGGGTTCCAATCCCAGCGAATTCTTCGACCGGATGTACAATACAAAAATAAACCCCGGGGAAATTGGATTACATTTCCATTTAAACATTTATGCCGTACCATACTTATCAATATTCCTTTTACATTGAAGTGAGAGTGGATTTAAGATTGTACGTGAAATCAGTTGTGAGCGCTTGTCTGTACATGCATGCATGTACCTGGTACTCGCTGAAACGGAACGGAGAAGGAACCTGGGCAGCATTCACGGTGCATGCTGCCTTTCCCAGTTCCAGCAGTGAGCAATGTAAAGAACGCTGGAATATTACCTCCCATCATACCCGGTGATGGAAACAAGAAATGTGTGCCAATGACGTTGATGACCTGAACATTTCTAAGGCATTGGATATGCCAGTTTTATGTGCACTTGGTCCCAGAGTTCCAGAGGCCAGCTAGGTTGTGTTTTTTAGGTATATTGTTTTTTTTTATAATTTCTATTAAAATAGCCGGATTTGAGTGAGCCCCACCCATTTCATCCCCTACATACTCCACTCCCCTCTACCCTCTCCCCTCCCTCTTATCTTGGTACTTCCTGGTCATCCCTGCATCTTGTCCACTGCCATAGGTCAGACGCAGTGTCGCAAGACAGATGTTAACAGACGCTTTTATTCATTTTTACGGAGCTTCTTCGACAACGAATGATTTTAAAGTTTATCTTAATTAATCCCTTCCATACAAGGTGAGGCTTTTTTTTTATTAAAGCTGTCGCCAAATGATTAAAACTTTAGATCAATACTCTTTGTGTCGTGGCCCTCTGCTTGCATCAATTATGTTTTAATCAAATAAAACAATCCTTCTGTGGTTAGAGTTAAGACCTTTCCCGAACAACAATTTAAGAGCAACATTCAGAGTGTATACCAAATTGTAGCTATACATACACTGAATGGTCCCCGGTGAACAGATTAACATATTTTCAACTACAATTTAGTTTCAATTCCATGCCATCGCAGTCGAGACTGACAAGGAGCTCGAAGGAAGCATATATGCGGAAATTGAATTCGATTCCTTAGCTTGACCATGTATAAATTTCCGTATATATGCTTCCTTCGAGCACCTCGTCAATCTCGTCTGCGATGGCATGGAATCAGAAGTGAATTGTGGTTGAAAAGATATTAAATTGTAGCTGTTACCAGGCGATTTTATTCATTAAAAGAAAGCTCTCCTCTGGGGGGCCAAGCGAACTGGAAGTCAAAGGCCCGTCAGTAACGTTCGGCACCAGAAAGAGAGAAAAAGGCGTGAAGGGGAGCAGGGTGGGCTGGAGTGGGTGAGGGTACAGCGTTCCTTTGAGGTGGACGGCGACCGGTGGATTCCAGTCTCGTTCTCAGCGAAAACAGTAGTAAATTAAAAAGAGCAGTAACGATTGACCTCCCAATACGTCGGACAAGGGGAGGGTAGTAGGGAGGAAGAGAGGAAGAGGAGGGTGGGGGAGGGGGAGGGAGAGGGGGAGAGGAAGAGGGGGAAGGGGGAAGGGGAGGGAGAGAGGAGGTAGGGATGAAGGAAGGGAGGAAGAGGGGGAGGGGGAGAGGAAGAGGGGGAAGGGGGAAAGGGGAGGGAGAGAGGGAATAGAGATGAAGAAAAAGAGGATAAAAGGGGAGGGGGAGGAAGAGAGGAAGAGGGGGAGGGAGAGGAAGAGGGGGAGGGAGAGGAAGAGGGGGAAGAGGGAAGGGGAGGGAGAGAGGAGGTAGGGATGAAGGAAGAGAGGAAGAGGGGGAGGGGGAGGGGGAGGAGAAGGGGAGGAAGAGAGGAAGAGGGGAGGGGGAGAAGAAGAGGGGGAAGGGGGAAAGGGGAAGGGGGAGGAAGAGAGGTAGGGAGGAAGGAAGGGAGGAAGAGAACTGTACACCAGGAAGGAGGTACGAGGGGAGAGGAGGGGGGGAGGGGAAGATAGTGAAGTTGGGGAATAAAGATTAATAGTAATCGGAAGAAAGAGGAAAGGAAAGAGAGAGAAGAAAGAGTGGTAAACTGGGAAAGAGGGGCTTGGGTACAATAGATCCAGGCAAAAGAGAGCTTCACTGTCAAAAGAGAGTCTCACTGTCAAATATACGCCTCTTTTCTTGCCCATTTCCTTTGTTTGTACCTCGCCTAAAAAAATGTCGCACTTTTTTCTTCTACATCAAAATACCATCACTCTGAAGGGCTAATTCTCATTCTTTCTCCAACTTCTACTCACATCTAGGACACGTCCGTCCATGTCGCTGACAGAATTTGGTAAAAGAATTCCCTCCTCATATTTTGGATGGGTTGGCGCGTGTTGTCAACGTATGATAAATCATTTCTTCCTAACCTTCGAGTGCACACAATTCCACTTCACCCTTTGTGCATGACAAACAATACCTCCAACATGTGACCATCTCTCTCTCTCTCCATCCTTTAGCCGCGTCAACACATGACGTTATCCTTTGACAAACAATTTCTCCTCGCTCCTCACGCTCGTCCACATTTGCCAGCAACATGTGACAAACAAGCTGAAGCTTTGGTCCATCGCAACTCAGCATCAGAAGAGGTCGAAATTTGTTACGCCATTTCTGGGTGTTCCATATACTGTCAGTTCTTCCTTAATTCCCATTTTCTGATTTCCTCTCCCAAAACTCAGTACTATCCAATCCTCTCGCCTTCCCGTAAAGGATTACAAAGGATTACAAAAGAGGAGCATACCGACAGGAGACCTTTTGGTTCATAACTATGTCGGATGCGAAAAAGATTATATTAATGATAAATAGATAAACAAATAAAAAGTAAAGGATTACAAAGGATTACAAAAGAGGAGCATACCGACAGACCTTTTGGTTCATAACTATGTCGGATGCGAAAAAGATTATATTAATGATAAATATATAAAAAAAAATTATAACAACATGAATAATAATAAACAAAATAAGTGCAAAGGTATAGTTAGATAATAAACAAACAGGAGTAAGCTTCTGACTTGAAGAGGTTTTGGTTCAATTGGATTTCTGATCATTACTGTGTACGAGTGTAAGTGTCAATGAAGTTGAGGAAGCTGGTAATACATTATACTGTACAATACTGTAATATCCTCAAATCCTATAGATAGAGGTATGATGATTATTCATCGTGACAAATTTGAGAACAGAGAGGAAACGGAAAGACGAGGAGAGCTTTGAGTTTTATGACCGACGTTTCGACACCAGATTGTCGAAACGTCGGTAATAAAACTCAAAGCTCTTCTCGTGTTTCCGTTTCCTCTCTCTCTCTCTTTCTCTCTCTAAAAAAAAGAGGGATACACTTTATCTATCTCATCTTGACTATGAACAGTCGGTTTTGTTAAATATTATCGATCAAACACAAAAGGGAGTTGACAGAGAAGGTCCACATTCTTCTTCTGTCTTAGATGGATTAAATTCAATTAACTATGCTTCCGTAATGAAGAATTTAAAACAAGGTTATAAGTATGGAGAGCCAATGAGCATGATAGTAAATAGTACTTCAGTGGAGGGTAGTGACAACTATGATAACTAATAATAGATGCTAAAGTAATGATTGTATAGATTTTGTATCCTTCAGTCATTATAGCTCTCTAGCTGTATTTCTCTATTTCATATATTAATCTTTCTAATTACAGCTACACACACACACACACACACACACACACACACACACACACACACACACACACACACACACACACACACACACACACACACACACACACACACACACACACACACACACACACACACACACACACACACACACGGTGGCGCGGTAGGTAGAGTCCCCGACTGTCACTACGGTGGTCCGGGTTCTCCTGCCCAGGGCTGAAATAATTTCACTATGGCTACGCTGCGGATTGTTACTCCAACACTCGTGGGCGGGAAGTTGTGTGTGTGCGCGTGTAAGGTCACAGTTATTACCCATAGATCGGTCATACGAGCTCTGAGTTCTCATCCGGGAGGCTAACAACTGTCGACCACGAGTCCAACATGTGATCCAAGACCATGGTGAATCACACACACACACACACGCACGCTCACGCACGCGCAGTCGCAAGCACACACATAAACTGGGAAAAGTCGGACAAGAAACGAAAAATGTCAGCAACGGGAATCGAACGGCAACCCAAAAACCCAAATGAGGAAAAATGGAAAGGAAACGAGGAAGTCGAAGGAAGGTGGGGGGAGGGGGAGGAGGAGGAGGAGAAGGTGGAGGAGGTGGAGGAGGAGGAGGAGGAGGAGGAGGAGGAGGAGGAGGAACGGGACATGTCGTAAAGTAGGGAGTGAGGTACAGGGAAGAGCGATGTGAGGGAGAGGAAAAATGAAGAAGGAGAAGGGGAGATGAGAAAAGAGAAAGGGGAAGAGGAAGGAGAGGAGGGGAGAGAGGAATGGGGAAACGAGAGAGAAAAAGGGAAGGGAAGGGAAGGAGAGATAGGGAACAGAAGGACGAAAGGGTTGTTTGGTTGAGGAAGGGAAGGGAAGGGAAAGGAAGGGAAATGAAGGGAAGGGAAGGGAAAGGAAGGGAAGGGAAGGAAAGTACAGGGAAGGAAAGGAGAGGAGGGAGGGATTTGTATGATATGGTATATGTCAATAGTAACATGTGGGAAGGAGGAGTTTTATGGGAGGTCGAGAAGGGGAGAAGGAGAAGGAGGAGGAAGAGAAAGGGAAGAAGAGATAGGAAATGGTAAAAGAATGGAGAGAGTAGAAGAGGAATGAGGAATAGGTAAAGGAGGATGAAACAGGGACATAAAGAATGTGGAAGAAAGGTGGATGGGGGAAGGGAAGGGAAGGGTAGAGAGAGGGGAGGTGGAGGGAAAATGGAAGGGAAAGGGACCTATCAAGGATAGGGTGTTATAATAGTTGACAATGGAAAGGGAAGTTCTGGATTGAGATGGGGGAAGGAAGATAGATAATAGAGTGTGGCCATGGATAAAGATTGAATAAAGAAAGTGAAGGAGGAGGGAAGAAAGGGAGGAGAGGAAAGAGGAAACAGATTGAGGGAAGAAAAGAGAGAACGAAGGGGAAAGGAAGAGAGGAATTAGTGGGGAAGGAAAGTAGATCTGTGGAGAGGATTAGCTTTTAAGATTGGAGAGAGGGAAAGGAAGAGTGAGAGGTGGAAGACAAAGAGAAGGAAGAGGGGCGAGTGTGTGTTTTAGGTGTGGAAGGCAGGATTGGAAGATTTGACGGGAGTTGGTGAGGTAAAGAGTAATTTTACTTTAGTAAAGACGTGCGATAAAAAAGAGGTTTCTCTTTTTCGTCACTGCTCTCTCTTCCTTTATCGCTCTATTTTGTTCTCCTCCTCCTCCTCTAAATCCCGCTCCTTGTCCTACTTGTCCTCCTTTGTCCTTTCTTCTTTTCTTCATCTGTCTCATGTTTCCCATTTTCCTTCATCTCTACAGAACCTGATGTCCATCTTTCCTATTTTCCTTGTTTCCTTATTAATAATTTTCTTTTATTTCTCTCTTATCTGTATGTCTTTGTTTCCCTATACTTTCTTGCTTTTCCTTTTGTTCTTTTCATCATCTCACTCCTCGTCTCTTCTGTCCTTTGTACTTAATTTCCCGTAAACCTCTTCCTCCTAAACTTTCCCCTTCCCTTACCCCTTTCCTCCCCTTTCCATTCCCTCCCTTCCCTCTTTCTTACCCACCTCTCCCCTTCCTCATCCTTTTACACTCCTCTCCCTTCCCCCTCTCTCCGCCTTCCGGCAAACAACTCTGGCTCAAGTCTCAGTCACCCGTGATCTGCTCTCACTAGAGTTGGAGATCTCTCCCTCTTTCGCCCTCTCACTCCTCTCGATCTCCCATCTCTACCTCTTCCTTCTCTCTTTCTCTCTCTCTCTCTTCTCTCGCTTGCTTCTTTTCTAACTATCTCCTTCCCCTATTCTCTCCTTTATCTTCTCTTTCTTTCATTTCCTTTCCCTTCCCTTTCCTCTTCATTTCCTTTCAGTGTACTTTCCTTCTCACTCCTCTCGATCTCCCATCCCTACCTCTTCCTTCTCTCTCTCTCTCTCTCTTCTCTCATTTGCATTTTCTTTAACCATCTCCCTCCCTTATTTCCTCCTTTATCTCCCCTTTCTTTCCTTTCCTTTCCATTTTATCTTCTTCACTTCATTTCCTTTCAGCATACTTTCCCTCTCATTTTTTCCAGCTCATTTCACCTGAGTCTCCTTCTTTCTTCATTATCTGTCGATGCATTCATAAAATCTCTTCCCTTTACTTCTGTTCCTTCTCTTTCATTGTCTCGTTCATTTTTTTCTCTTCAAAATCTGCTATCTCAACTCTTATCTCCACCTTTCAAACTCATGCATCTATCCCTTTCCTCTTAATATTCTCTTCCCTTCTAACTCGCCTTTAAATTTTGTCAATCCTTTCTTTGCCATCTCATTCCACCAATCACTGGCTCCTATTTCTCCTTCTCTTATCCACTCCCTCCTCCTCCTCTTCCAATTCCTCCTATCCCTCACTTTTTCTACCTCTTCCTCCTCCTCTTCTTCCTGTTCCTCCTACTACTCGTTCCGTTTTCATTTCCTTAACTATTCTTCTACCTCCTACTTCTCGACCTTGTAATTTTCCTCTTCATCCTCTTTATTCCCACCTCACCTTCATCTATCCTCCTTCTCTTACCCTTTCCTATTTCCAGTCTTCCTATCTCCTCCTATTTCCAGTCTTCCTATCTCCTCCTATTCCAGTGTCTAACGTTATCCATCTTACCTCAACTTCCTCCGTACTGTCTCGCTCCTAGACTCCTCCACAATAATCCTTCTACCTTCCCCAACTCTTCTACCAGGAACGGCCCCACTAACCTACAACACAAACATTACCCCATTATCCTTGACCACCCGGTCACACACACTAGAATTACCTTTTGGGCATGAGTGTGTTACGTAAGAATGTTTTGAATAATTCCTGAGGATTCTATTCAGGGAAAAATACGGGTTACTATTATTTATAACTTCGTTTTGTCTACTCGGAAACTGATTGAGACGGTTTATTATTGGAGAGAAGACAAATCTACAAAGTTTATGATTGTGTCAAAATGAATGTCTAGACCTGAGTGGTATTTCCGAAAAAATTATCCAGAAAAAAAAACATGAATAGGTTCTTCAGCAAATTACGAAAAAGGCGAAGGAAAATATCATCATCATGAGTGAAGATTTTTAATATACGAGCTTGAAAAGGAAGGAGGGAGGTAGAAGGTGGAAAACGGAGCTCTAAAGGAATGATATATATATAACGTATATATATATATATATATATATATATATATATATATATATATATACGATATATATAACGTATATATATATGTAGAAACATTCTCAATCACAAACACGCATACACACACACACATAAATACACGAACTGACGGCGCAGTGGTAGTGTTCGCGGCCGCCACTACGGTGATCCGGGTTCGAATCCCGCCCAGGGCTGAAATAATTTTAGTATCGCTGCGCTGTGAGTCGTTAACCCAACTCTCGTGGGTGTGTGGGTGTATGTGTGGGTGTTTTTGCGTGTAAGGTCACAGCAGTACCCATAGATCGGTCATATATGAGCTCACAGCTCTCTTCCGGGAGGGAAATAGCTGTCGATCACGAGTCCGACACATGATCTAAGACCATGGTGAATCACACACACACACACACACACACACACACACACACACACACACACACACACACACACACACACACACACACGCGCGCACACAGACACACACACGCAGACACACACACACACACACACACACACACACACTCATGCCACACTGAAGTGTTAGTAAGTAGGACTAGATGGTATGTGACATTGATGGGGCCTACGCGGATGTGGCCTGTGACGGAGTTATAAATAACATCGGTAAGGAGATAAGATATTATTCCTGTCACCGGTCAGACATGCTGGGTTGCAGAGTTCTTCCTGTCTCATTTAGTAATGCGCCGAGTTTTTGGATTTTCTTTGCTTGCAATTGATGTACACGCGGGATACCTTCACTACAGAATTCAAAGTGTGATATGCAAAGGGAGACACTGATTTAGCGTCAAGGAATCACAATACTCCCTTTAAAAGAATACAGGGAGACACGTGGGGTAGCGTGGCACAAGCGAGTGTGTCCAAAATCCCCTTGAGTCAGTAGATTAGGCTATGTGTATCTCTCCGTAAATTTCTGGCTTTAGTATGTGTGTTTGCGCATGTGTAAGTGTACATACTAAATATATCTCGTTTTTAGGTGCAGCATCAAACTGATTGCTGCTTAATATGTATGACATGCATGCAATAAGAAGGGAGAGGATGAAGAGTGGTTGAAGGAAGAGGGATGAGGAGGAAGAGGAAGAGGAGGAAGAAGAAGAGAAAAAGGCGGAGGAGGAGGAGGAAGACGGAGAGAAAAAGGCGGAGGAGGAGGAGGGGGAGTAGTCTATGGAGGCAGTTGACCTGGAGGGTGAAGAAGGAAAACATGGTGAAGAGAAGGAAAGAATCCCTTGTTCACTTAATTTAATGAGTGGTCAGCGTCATGACTCCGGTTGCATGAAACAGCAGGAGCTTATTCGTTCTGTGTAGGGTTTCAACTCGCCCTCAGTCCCCTTGGCTCACACTTGAGGTCGTCCTAAACTTAATCAGTCCTCCGCATTCTCAATCTTCCCAGAAGTCTGTCTGCTGGGTAATCATCGTTACAGTTACAACAGCAGGAGCTTATTCGTTCTGTGTAGGGTTTCACCTCGCCCTCAGTCCCCTTGGCTCAGACTTGAGATCGTCCTAAACTTCATCAGTCCTCCGCATTCTCAATCTTCCCCAGAAGTCTGCCTGCCGGGTAATCATCGTCACAGTTACGACCGTCATCACTCTTCCCTGTCTTTTGCCACTTGATGCTCTATTGTTGCTATCGCCACCTCCTTCACTACAACACGTCACTACTCTCGCTACCGCCATTATGTTTGCGTGCTCAAGGTCTAGTCATTATCTAGATAAAACTCTCTGCCATTAGTCAGAACAAAAAGAACTTGGTTCCTGTTCTCTCTCTGGGTTCCACTCTTAGCTGAATATATGTTCGAGGCAAGGAAATATACCAGGTACTATTTCTGCTGGAACGACAGCGACTGCAATACTTACGAGTGAAGTACATCACACAGGAGAGTTTATAGACGCACCTGTATACCTGGAAACTCCCCAAGATGCACTTTCGCACGAAACCCGTGAACCTGGAGACTTGACATACGCCCGTATAGGAAAGCCAAACTTGTGGAGCCTTCTTTTCCTTCGTTCTCTTCCGTTTTCTCTTCCTCCTTTTCTGTCACGTTCCGCCTTCCTTCATAACCTTCGCTTCACCGAATTACATCTCTTCCTCTTTCTCTTTCTCCTTTTCTCTCTTTGTCTCTCTTCCTTTACTATTTCATTATTCAGCTCTTCTTACGCTTCATAACTCTTTCTCATCGTCCTTTTCTCTTCAGTTTCTCTTTCTTCTCATTCTTAAAGTAAACGCTTTCCCTTCTTACCTCTCGTATACTTTATTCTTCTCCTTCTCAAACTCATATTCCTCCGTCTCTTCTCCACACTAAACCTTCCTTTTCTTCTTCCTCAGGTGGTTAAAGGAAGAAAAGACAAGTATGAATTATATTGAATAATTCAAAGGAGAAAGTTAGGGAAATGAGTAGGAATAGAAGGATGGAGGAGGAAAAGAAGAGTTTAGACTACTTTTTTAAATACTCTACTTTCTCCTTGACCATCTTCTTATTCACCTTCTCCCTTTGGACCTTTCTCGTATCTCTGTACTCCAAGACGAAACCTCTACATGTTGCCTACATATGCTGCCTGCCCCCTTCAACGCACGGTGGTATTCTAAAAAAAAAAAATATATATATATATATATATATATATATATATATATATATATATATATATATATATATATATATATATATATAGGATATGGAGGAGATGAGAGTGAAAAGGAGGAGGAGGAAGGAGGAGGGGAAGCAGGAGGAGGGGAAGCAGGAGGAGGAGGGGAAGCAGGAGGACATTGTGGAAATGAAAGGAAAAATAAAGAATAAAGTCAACAAGAGAGGAAGGGTGTGAATAGGCCAGCAAGGGTCACAGCTACCTGAACACCCTCCTCTTCCTCCTCCTCCTCCTTCTTCCTCCTCCTTTTCACTCTCCATCTCCTCCATATCCTATTATACATTTCGCTATCCCAGCTTCTCTGCTTCCCTTTCCTTTGCCTTTCGCAGCACTTCTTCCTAATTATCTTCCTTTCCTTTCTCTTGTTTCTCATCTATAACTGTAATTTCGTTTTCTTTTTTTTCTAAACCCTTTGGTTAATAACCAGACCACTGGGGAATTTTCCCACATCCTTTTGAAGACCACCCTACCAACACACAGAGAGAGAGGGAGACAGACAGACAGAATAGATTAATGCAGTAGACAGATACGGTAGATAGACAAATAGAACAGATACATTAGATAGGTAGATCACTGGAGAGTTTTCCCACATCCTTTTGAAGACCACCCTACCAACACACATAGAGGTAGACAGACAGACAGAATAGATTAATGCAGTAGACAGATACAGTAGACAGACAAATAGAATAGATACATTAGATAGGTAGATACAGTAGATACATTAGATAGGTAGATACAGTAGATACATTAGATAGGTAGATACAGTAGATACATTAGATAGGTAGATACAGTAGATACATTAGATAGGTAGATACAGTATATAGATAGAAAGGTGGCTAGGTAGATTGCCATATAGATAGGTAGATATACAGATAGATAAGTCGATAGACAGAGTGATAAGTTGATAGATAGATAGGTTGATAGACAGACTGCTAGGTAGATAGATAGATATATAGGTATATGGACAGACTGATAGACATATAGGTAGGTAGATAGACAGACAGATAGGTAGAGAGACAGATAAATTGATTAATAATATCCTACAATAAAAGATAAAATATCTGTTAACCAGTACTGTCAGACAAGTGGCTGAGATTAGGAAAGCCAACTTCTTCTTCCCCCAAATCGCGTTGCTCCACGTCTCCATATGACAACAATTAAATTTGTCCGTTCGTGAGTCAGTCTGTCCAAACCGTCAGTTCACCTGTCCAGACCTGTCCCTCCATCTACTTCTATCTCCATCTATTTGCCCGTCCTCCCGTTTACCCGTC
>NC_134809.1:22028464-22033464 GCF_046742065.1 Oratosquilla oratoria | reverse complement strand
CGGTCATCGGTCGTCGCTAGGGACACTTCGACAGCCTAAGCGTGTAACGGTCATCGGTCGTCGCTGTGGACACTTCGACAGCCTGAGCGTGTAACGGTCATCGGTCGTCGCTGTGGATCGAACACAAACTCTCGTTTGCAATATATTATAAAAATAAGGATTTGACTTGTATCTTAATCTTTCAAATCATACCCTGTTTACAAAGTGACATTCATAATAAATAACCTTGACTGTGCATTATCTAATGGATAATCACACGTGACACAGAAATGTCAAATAAATCGTGTTTCTTTTAATATTACTAATATCATTGTTATATGTTTATTTATTTACTTATATAGCTATATCTTACCAATTCATCTATTTGTTTAATCATTTATTAGTTTATTCATTTATCTATTTACTTATCTATTTATCTATTTCTCTATTCATATATTCATTTATTCATCTACTTTTTTATTTCACATATATTCATGTATATCTCTATTTATTCATTTATTCACTTATCTATTTATTTATTTATTTATCTTCATATATTCATTTATTCATCTACTTACTTATTTCATATATACTCATGTATATCTATATTCATTCACTTAAAAGCCCTTTTTGAATAAACTGGGTTCCTACCCGGGAGGTTGGTTGTGATAAGAAACTGATAAAAAGAGGGAAACGGAAGCAGAGGCAAGGACAGGCATGAAAGCTGAATTATTTGCAAAAACAAACACACAGATACAAACACACACACACACACACACACACACACAGGTCACAACATTACCTATAGATTGGTCATATGAGCTTTGAACTCTCTTTCGGGAGGGAAATAGCTGTTGATCACAAGTACAACACGTGGTCCAAGACCATGGTGAATCACACACACACACATACACATACATACATACATAAATACATGCATGCATACATTACATAATACATGCATGCATACATACATAATATATGCATGCAGACATACATAATACATATATACATACATACATACATAATACATGCATGCATACATACATGCATGTATACATACATACACGCATGTATACATACATACACACATACATACACGCATACATACATACATGCATACATACACACATACACACATACATACATACACGCATGTATACATACATACACACATACATACACGCATACATACATACATACATACACACATACATACACGCATACATACATACATACATACATACATACATGCATACATACACACATACATACATACATACATGCATACATGTAACTTATATCCATACGCGTGTACAGGGAATGTAGCACTTTACTCTCTCCCAGGCTTACGGGTTGGACCTCCGAAGCAGCGAAGATCAGTGAAGTGAAAAATCCTTTAAGGGAGGGAAAGGGAAGATGGAGGGAGTGTTGGAGTGGGAGGGGGAGGAGGAGTCTAGGGAGGAAGCGAAGAGAGGAGGGGGGTGAGATAAAAGAGAGGGAAAGGGGATGTATGGGAGGAAAGGGAGAGAAAGTATAGTAAAGAGGGGAATAGGGGTGAAGGGTGGAAGTTACGAGGAAAGAGAGTTGAACGAGAGAGGAAGGGGAGCGTCATGTTGGAAGAGAGGGATATCAACTAAAGAGGAGGTTATGGATATGGAAAAAGAGCAGAGATTTGAAAGAAGAGCTTAAAGGAAACCATGGGAGAGTACAGGAAAAGAGAAAATCCAAATAGAAAAGAGGGACATTAGACTGGAGGGATAAAGAAAGGGAAAATATGAAAGAGAATAAAGAGTTGGAGTGGAGATGGAAAGAAATAGATAAATTGAGTTGGGGAATTGTAAAGGATTTAAAAAGTAGATAGATGGGATTTGGATAATGGCGAGGAAAGAGTGAAAAGTTTAAGGAAAAACTATTAAGAATATGAAAAGAATACACAAGGAATTGCAGCAAAGTGGAAAATGGGATAAAAAGTGAGAGAAAGAAGAGAAGAGAGAGAGGAAGAATGAAGGTAGAAGAATAAGGTAAACACGTTCATGGATAAAAAGGACAATGGAAGGTGTGGGGGTGAATGAAGGAGAAAGAAAAAGGAAAGGAAAGATGGGAAGGGAAGAAATAAAAGACAGAAAGGAAGAGAGAAAGAGAGAATGGAGGAAAAGGGAAGAGGAAAGTAAAAATAAGAAAGGGACGAAATAAAGGGGAGGGACAAAACAAGATTAGGAAAAAAAATAGTAGAAGATAAAGGTTAGAGAAGATTGAAAAGAGAGGGAAAAGAGAGAAATGGAATAAGAGAGAAAAGAGAATAGGCATGAATGAAATGGAGGAAGAAATAAGACTTAAGGCCTGTTAACAGTAATTAGATGAAAAACAAGCCAAAAATTAACGAAAAGAAAAAAGAGAATGAGATAAAAAAAGGAGAGTAAAAAGAGAGAAAAAGAGGACGAAGGGAATAGACTAAATGAGGTGTAATAGGAGACGAGGTGGGGGAAGCGGAGACAGAGAGAAAAATAAGTGAAATGGTCAGAGATGACGAGGGAGAGAAATGGAGAGGAGAAAGAAAAACAGATGCAGGGAAGGGGGACAAAGAAAACGGAGAGGGGTCATGGAGAAAATGAATAAGACGGAGGACGAAAAAGCAGAACAAAGAAAGGGAAAAAGAACACAAAGGAAGTTAAAAAGTAAGAACATTCGTAAAAGAAAAAAAAAAGGATAAAACAATTAGGGTAAGTGAAGTAAAGAACAAAGAATCGAAATCAAGAAGAGTGAATGAAGAACCGAAGGGAGGAGGAGGAGGAGGAAGAGGAGGAAGACGAGGAAGAGGAGGTGGAGAAAGAGGAAATAAAAATATGAACACAAAAAGAAGAATGTAGGTTACAGGTGGCTATAGGGCATGAGCGAGAGTAGAATAGGAAGACGGAGAGACAGAGCAAGGGAATGGCAAACGAAAAGGAAGAGATATGTATACAAAGAGGAGGAGGAGGAGGAGGAGAAGGAGGAGGAGAAGGAGGAGGAGGAGAGACAGAATACAGGAAGCAAAGAAGAAAATTGATAAGGAAGAAAGGGAGAGAGAAAATGGAGTATGAAGTTAGGTATAGGGCTAAAAAGAGGTGGAATTAGGGAGGAGGAGGAGGAGGAGGAGGAGGGGAAGAGGAAGAGGAGGGGAAGAGGAGGAGGAGGAGGAGGAAGAGGAGGAGGAGGAGGAGGAGGGGGAAGAGGAGGGGGAAGAGGAAGAGGAAGAGGAGGGGGAGGAATATGAAGAATGGACAGAGAAAAAGATGAGGAAGAATTGGAAAAAGGAAGGAAGAGGATGAATGATGTGCAAAGACAAACAGGCAAAGAGGAGAGATAGAATATTAATAAGGAGGAATATCATATTCGTCTATCTACCTACTTAACTTTCTATATGTCTTTAATGTAGAACAAAACCCCACAATGAACAGACAAAACCCAGACCAATTCATCATTCCCACTTCTAAGTATTTTGATCACAGGCTTAGGTTCACTTATAACCCAGTGGGCGGAGCTACGAGTCCTGTCCCCTGATTGGCTGTCCAGATCATCTGTCACTCATCCACATGTTTTGTATATAATGTCAACATTTCTCTAGATATTCAAGTTGTATTGAAGATGTCTAAGAGTTAGGAGAAGGTTCTTCTAGTAAATCAAGAAGCAAGAATTGTCTTTACATCTTTTCCCAATGAAGTTTGGCCAGATAATTAGACGACTCAACCATATTCAACATTCAAGTGTTAGAAAAGTTGAAAATGTTGGAAAATAGCTCGTGAATGCAGAAGCTGTTGAAAGTATATGTACAGTATATATATATATATGTATGTATAGGCAATATATATATATATATATATATATATATATATATATATATATATGAAAGTATATGTACACTATATATATATATATATGTATGTATAGGCAATATATATATATATATAATATATGAAAGTATATGTACACTATATATATATATATATATGTGTGTGTGTGTATGTATAGGCAATATATGTATATACATCTATGAAGGTGTATATGTAGTTGCACATACATGTCATGATATATTAGTGTGTTAAAGCAGGAGATTCTCTTTAATACAAGTTTCGTTAAGATCGATGGCTCGAAATTCATTATCAAGGTTCTTGCCTGCGTTCTAGATGTCTCTAACTAGCTTTCTTTGGGATTTAGATAAATAGTGAAGGAGTTCACCAAAATTTGCCAGTTAGGAGGAAAATTAGGGTTTATGTTTTAGAGTAAATCAAACAACATTTTGATACTCTTGACATGGATATAAATTAAACTGAAATGGTATTTTAGGTTAGGTCAGTATTACAATTTTACAGAAATATAAAGAACTTATGGTGGGTGATGTTGTGGTAGTATGGGTTTGTGATGGTTGGTGTGGGATTATAGTTATGGAGACAGCGTTCTTTTGCTAGGAGGTCATCTGGTACTTGTGTCATTCTTCCCACTTATAAAGTACATATAGGCTCACATATGATCCCCCTCGACAAGGTGTTACTTTCTACCTGATATGTTACACTTCTTTTGATCTTATTTGATTTCCGGCTTCGATGAATTGGTCATTTTTTTATTGGGAGAAATTATTTAAATGTAGGGATGTCCTCCGTCTGATAACCACTTTGTTATTGACTGGGGACCACGGAAATGAATATAGTAGCCTAGCAGAATCCAAAAACAATGGGGTAATTGTTAAACGGGACGGAGTAGTTTAACAACAACGGTTATATGACTTCTTCGACAAAGAAGAAACCTCCAAGGAATGTGTAGAATAATTTAGGGGTAGAGAGAATAGAATACAAAGTGCCATTTGGTATGGTAGGAATCTAGAAAAGGACAAGACTTTTGGGGCGGCCCAAACATGAAGAGAGGGTTTGCCCTTGAGGCTGTTTCAGCCGTGGACAGCCTGAAATCCTCAACGCTGGGTCAGTCGCTTCAGGAGAAACTGGGCAACTTAAAATGAAAGTTGGGTCCCTGGCACGGGAGGAGGA
>NC_134809.1:22013464-22023464 GCF_046742065.1 Oratosquilla oratoria | reverse complement strand
TACCAATGAAGGTTTCGATCTCACACGGTGTTGATTCTAACAGAAATACTCTCCTCGACCTCTTGTCTTCATCTCTAAAATGTATCGGAAATTTACAAGATCCTCAATCACATTCTGGATGCTTTTGCAGAAGGCGTGGGAGGATGTAGGAGTGGGGGAGGGGAGGGTCTGAGGAGGGAGAGGAGAAGCAGAGGAGGAGGTAAGGAAGCAGAAGGAGGAGGAAACGAGGAGGTATTGGGAGGGAGCGGTCGTGGTGTAAGAGGAGGTCAAAGGTTAGAGGTCGCTCGGGAGGGGAGGAGGGGAGGAGGAGAGGAGGGAATTGCTGTGATCGGGATGAAGAGGGGGTTAGGGAGAGGGGAAGGGGGAAGGACGCTCAAGGGAACAGCCGAGAGGGACATGTAGAGACAAGAGGGGGGGGATTTAGACCAAGGGGGAAAATATTGTGGGAAAAAGAGAGAGAGAAAGAGAAAGAGAGAGAAAGATAGAGAGATAGAGATAGAAAGAGATTGAGGTAGAGATAGAGAGAGATAGAGATAGAGAGAGAGAGAGAGAGACAGAGAGAGACGACAGGAGAGGAAAGCATATGAAAAAAGAAAGTGTGAAATAGCAGATACTTGGGAATATAGGTAAAGAACGAATAGACAAGGGCAGAGTAAGGGAACGGCAATAAATACTTCTTCCTCTTCTTCCACCTCCTCTCCTCATCTTTCCTCTTTCCTATTCTATATTCCTTATCCTTCTTTATCACTGATTCCTCCCTATCTACTCTTCCTCCTCTTCTCCCTCCCTAACTGACCTCTTCCTCCTCTCCTTCTCTTCTCCCTCCCTAACTGACCTCTTACTTTCATCCCGCACTCTCTCCCCTCTCACTCCTCTTCCCTCCCTCCCTCCTACTCTCTTCTCTCCCTCACTGACTGTCCCCTTTAAATGCTCCTGGCTCTCTCTCTCTCCACTTTCTTCTTCCGCGTACATAACTACTTCACTTCCGGTACGAAGCAGTGACCATTCCTATCTCTCTCTCTCTCTCTCTCTCTCTCTCTCTCTCTCTCTTCACTCTCTTCCTCTACCTCTTCTTTTTCTGTCTCTTCGCCCCTCTCTTTCCCTTTGTCTTGTTTGATTCACACATGGTAATCCCTGCCGCCTCTCCTTCTCTTTCTCTTTTTCGGTCTCTCTCTCTCTCTCTCTCTCTCTCTCTCTCTCTCTCTCTCTCTCTCTCTCTATATATATATATATATATATATATATATATCTATATCTATATATATATGTATATAATAGTCATAATCATATCCGGAGATGTCCCAAGAGAATAAAGTTAGCTAACGTTAACCCCATATTCAAATAAGAACATAAGAATGAAGGAGACTGCAATAGACCATAAGACCTACACTAGGCAGTTCCATGTCCATTGCCACCTGTCATTCCCATCCATAAAAATTTTTGTTTCTTAAAACTACTGATAGCTTCAGTGCTATATGGTTACTTAGTTTATTCCATTCATTGACCACCTTTTTAGTAAACCAGTTCTTGCCTAATTCCTTCTTAAATCTAAATTTGTCCAATTTAAATCAATTAAGGTGACAAAAAGAAGCCACCTACAGGCCTATAACCTTAACTTCAGTCATAGGAAAAATGATGGAAACTATTATCAGAAATGTTATCGAACACTATTTAAAGAGTAACTGTTTAATAAATGATGGCCAGCATGGATTCAGAGGGAAACGTTCCTGCGTGACCAACCTACTCGAATCCTACAACATGGTTATCTCAAATTATGGCCAAAGAAACAATATAGATTTAATATATCTGGACTTTACGAAGGCTTTTGATTCCGTCCCGCACGAAAGACTACTTGCTAAATTAGCTTCACACGAAAAACTTGTAGCCTGTTAAGTTGGACTAGTAATTGGTTAAACGATCGTAAACAGTGAGTTGTTCTAGATGGGAAAATGTTACGAGTGGAGTTCCTCAGGGTTCCGTTATTGGGGCACTTCTATCCATAGTACTTATAAATGATATAGACCATGGACTGAAATCTATTATACCCAAATTTGCTGATGATGCAAAACTGTGTAGAATTAGAAATGATCACTTAAACCAATTAGTTATTCAATATGATTTAGATAAACTGCACCAATGGACTGAAAAGTGGTTAATGAAATTTAATATAAGTAAATATAAGGTAAACATAGGTAAAAATAACAGTAAATACGATTACAAGTTATTTGGAAAGTCGTTGACAAAAGTGGATAGTGAAAAGGATCTCGGTGTAATTTTATCGATGATGATCTCAAATCATCTAAGTAGTATATTTTCGCCTTAGAATGCAAACAATATTTTGGGACTGATTGCGCGATCGTTTGATTTTAAAAGTCCATCTGTCATTAACAAGCTGTATAAATCGTTAGTTCGTCCACATTCGGAATATGCTGCATCCGCATGGTCACCGAATCTCATTAAAAATATCGACAGAGTGGAAAAAGTACAACGGCGGGCCACAAAACTGATTCCAAATATTAGAAAGAAATCATGCGAAAATTGACAAAATATATGAATCTATTTTCCATAAAAAAGTGTAAATTAATAATAAAAAAAATACAGAGGCTCCAAAAATAAACCTAAACTACATACTAGATCTGATGAAACGGAATAACAATATTATTATTATTATTTTCTTTTTAAGATAAATGAACAGTAAACATAAAGTTAAGGGTAAGAATTTACTATCTAATGAACAGTTGGGAAATTGTCGTCAGTGCACCCAGGGCAAAGGTGACGCCTTTGACCTTAGTTAAACGACTCCTGAAGTGGTCCTTTGTGTATCTACATTCCTCCTCGGGCAGTGTGGACCGGTAGGCACGGCTCATTACAAAGGATAACAAAGGCGGAGCATGCCGACAGGAGACCTTTTGGTTCATAACTAGGTCGGATGGAAAAAATTATGATAATGATATATATATATATATATATATATATATATAATAAATAATAATAAATAGAATTAATAAATGCATATAGTTAAATACTAAACAAACAGGTAAATAGTAAATAACAATAGATTAATAGATAACTAATAATAAATGAAAATTAAGCACCGGCTCCCACGAGAATTGCGTGCAATAGGCTGTCCAGGTTAACTTTACCTCCAAAGAGAACACGATAACCGAATTTAGTTGTCTGCTGTTGGCCATAGTAACATTCATGAAACATAACTGGGTAATGAGGTGGTCTTAATCTTCTCACAAACTGATTACAATTGTCTGACTGTGGAGAGAAGTATGTCATATCTAATTGGCACAGCTGGGCGCGTTCCTCGGTGCGTTCCTATGTGGGCTTCTTGGTGTCCTTAGCAAAGTCATGCCAGTCAGGACACCGAGGAACGCATATAGGAACGCACAAAGGAACCCGCCCAGCTCTGCTAATTGATAGTGAAACATTTTCCACAAATTGAATAGATAAGTCCAAGATCACCTAGCCTTTAGGTCTTAGATGCTGTAAATATCGTTCAGATATTGTAGATATCGTTCGGGTGTGTCATTTTTCACGTATTTTCGCATAATTGAAATCTTTTTTGTTGACCGTGTTCATGCTATTATGGAATTGTTGTAAAGTCTAAGCCGTGTTGGATAAAAAAAAATTCTGTTCTAAAGTTCCAACTGACAACTCGTTTTTCCTTTCATCCTCGTATCTTGTTTGATGTCGACATTGTTGTCCACATTAATTATCGTCGCTGTTGTTTGTGTCGTCATTGTCGTTCTTGTTGTCACTCTTTCCAAGAGCTTCATCGATATTGTCGTTCCTTACGGTCTTGCGATCATCGGAATCATAAATATATGGATACCGCCATTCATATACAGGACGAATGCAATTAACTCTAAGTTGCCGTCAAAGGAACACCACATATTGTTATATGCATAAGTAAGTACGCACATAGAAGTATATTGATGTGAACACATTTAAGACTAAGAGCACATATTCTTATGCATTCAAGTGTTAATGTAGAGTGGGGAAATATGTAACGTAGCAAATCGGCAGAACCTTGGTACAGACATACATGCCATGACGCTGCCCCTCACAGCTCGAGATGCTGCCATATCATCAATCACAGATCAGTTCTGATCGATGTAAGAAATACGGCATAGTAAGATTGCGATTTTTTGATAAAGTATACGTACAATCATAAACTATATATACTATATATTTATCAAGTGTAAATTCAGTGTCATAAATTAATGAAAATTTCATCACTTTTCACAAATCTTGTTTAAGTATAGATGCAAACACGAACAATATTATACATATCAAATATGTATTAACTGTAAGTTCAGTGTCATATGTTAATGAATTTACCACCATTTTCCACAAATCTTGAACTACAAAGCATCCAGAAATTACAATGTATACGTTAATTGTCCGGAGATGCAATCATTAAAGTTACGGTTGACTGCTAAAACCGCCAAATCATCGTTGGGAACAAATATGGCCGTCTTTGTCTTTGTTTTCCCTGTCATCGTCGTCGTCGCTTTCGATTATCTTTTAGAATGTCAGTCAAATTTTTCATTTTCGTTTTTCCAGTCCCCATCCGCTTCTTTTTCTCCATTGTACTCGTTGTCATTCATTACGTCATCAGAAATATAAATTTTGTCGTCATCGCTGTCACCTTTGATGTTGTTGTCATTATCACTGTCCTCATTTTCCTAATTTTCTTTTTTTTTTTTGCCTCTATTTTTGTCTTTACTCTCTAGTATATTTAAAATAATTGCTATATTCCCTATCAATCGCATTTTTTTTTTTACATTAATTCAATCTATCCTTATCTTTTTCTTATCCTCCTCCTGTTCTTCGTCTTCCCTCCTCTTCCTTCTTTAATTTCCTTCTCCTCCATTTTTTCTTCCTGTTCTTCATTCTGTTCTACTTCAAATTCTGAAGTACCCTCGTATGTTCTTTTTCCTCTCCTTTCTCCATGTTCTCATCGTTCTTGTTCTCCTCCTTTCTCTTTCTCTTTCTTCTGCTTTTCTTGTATAGTATGAACAGAGTGGAAGAGAAAAGATACAATGATGGAAGGCTGTGTTATTGTAGAAGAGGAAGAGGAGAGGAGGAGGAGAAGGAAGAAGAAGAAGAAGAAGAAGAGGAAGAGATGGAAGAAGAAAAAGATGAAGAGAAGGACGAGCAGGAAGAATAAGAAGAGAAGGAGGACGAGGAAGAAGAAGAGAAGAAGGAGGAGGAGGAGGAGGAACAAGGGGAGGAGAAGAAGCAGGAAGAAGTAGAAAAGGAGGAGGAGGAGGAAGAAGAAGAGGAAGAGGAGAAAGTGAAGGAGGAGGAGGAGTAGGGAGAAGTAGAAAAGAAGGAAGAAGAAGAGGAAGAGGAACAGGAGAAGGAGAAGGAAGAGGAGGCAGAAGAAGAAAAGTGATAGATAAGACATAATTAACACTTGAGAAGGAAATTTAATAATCTGGATCACCTGTATACGGACCACATAAGTCAATATGTATGTGGCCTGTGTGTAGCTCTTGGGTTGACGATAAAGTAAATTACATGAGGCCTTGCTTGTGGTCCCAAATGTCTATTTTATGGGACATGAAAGCGTATTGCCTGTCAGGTTGTATATATATAATACGCTTATGTTCGCAGCATTCACGGTAGCGCGGTTGGTAGAGACCCCGACTGTCACTACGGCGGTCCGGGTTCGAATCCTGCCCAGGGCTGAAATAATTTCAATATTGCTGCGCTTCGAGTCGTTACTCCAACTCTCGTGGGCAGGGAGTTGGGGGTGCGTGTAAGGTCACAGCATTACCCATAGATCGGTCATACGAGCTCTGAGCTCTCTTCCGTGAGGGAAATAGCTGTCGATCACGAGTCCAACACTTGATCCAAAGAGCAAGGTGAATCACAAGGGTTGTATGTGGTATTTGATATGTATATGTGGTGGTATTGAACAAGCACATGATATATTGTCTGTACATATCCTTAATGCACGATCTACTATGGCTTGTATAGTATATTAGGCATTTGATATATATATGTGTGGTGTGTACTGAAAAAACACATGATATATTGTCTGTGCTCGTTTATGAGCGATCTACTACTGCTTGTAAATTAACTCCATTGCTTTGATGAACTCGTTTGCATGTTTTAATCTCATTGGATGGACAAATTGGATGAATTTGATCTTCTTTAGGGACGTCGAAGTATGGTGATTAAGAGATGCAGATATAGTGGCTGTGGTAAATGTACCAACGATGTTGATTGTGCTGGAGGTAGTAACTGTATTGATATGGTGATATGGTGATAGTACTAGTTGTGACAATGGTGTTGATGGGTTGAACAGAGTGGTGTTAATGTAGTGTAAGGTGTTAGTATAGGTGATAGAATCAAGGAAAATAAGGATGTAAAGGAATTGGGTCGATGGTGGTATGGTGATGGTATGATGACGGTAGTGGTGGTGGTGGTATTGGAGTGGTGGTTGGTAGGCATGGAGATAGAGATGGAGATGGACTAGAAGGAAGCTTCAGTTATGGAGGTTTTCGGAGAAAAAAAATGAGAAAATGAAAACTCGAGGTTTTGAACGTCTGAATGAAAAATGAAGGGAACTAGATTATGAGATGAGGGAAAGAGGAGCGGCGGAAGGCAGAAGAAATGAGATGAAGTAGGATGAGATGAGATGAGATAAAATGAAAAGTGAGATTTCAGAAACAGGAGAAAACAGTAAAGAGAGAAAATGGGATGAGAGAACCAAGATGGAGAGAAGTGGAGAGAAGAGGAGAGGAGAGGAGAAGAGAGGAGAGGAGAAGAGAGGAGGAGAAGACAGGAGAAGAGAGGAGAAGAGAGAAGAGAGGAGAAGAGAGAAGAGAGGAGAAGAGAGGAAAAGAGAGGAGAAGAGAGGAAAAGAGAGGAGAGGAGAGGAGAAGAGAGTAGAGGAGAGGAGAAGAGAGTAGAGGAGAGGAGAAGAGAGAAGAAAAGAGGAGAAGAGAGGAGAGGAGAAAAGAGGAGAGGAGAAGAGAGGAGAAGAGAGTATGGGTCCGCCAAGATAAAACGAGACAAAGTGAAAGATGAGAGCAAGGAAAGAGGAGAGGAAAGAAGTTTGAGACAAATGAGAAGGAAGAAAAATAAGTAAAATAAAACGACAGACATGTATCAGCCATATGAGGACGACGGGTGAGAGGAGACTGGAAAAGAAGAGGAGGAGAAACAAACTGGATTGGTGAGAAGGAAGGAGGAAGAAAAGAAAAGAAGACTAGGAGGAAGAAGAGGAGGAAAAGGAGGAGGAAAAGAGGAAGAAAAGGAGGAGGAAAAGGAGGAGGAAAAGGAGGAGGAAAAGGAGGAGGAAGATGAGGCTAGAAGAAAAAGAGGAGAAGGAACAGGAGGAAGACAAGGACGAGGGAAAGAAAGAAAGAAGGCAAAACAGAGGAGGAAGAAGAGGAGGAAGAGGAGCAAGGAGGAAGAGGAGGAAAAGGAGGCTAGAGGAGGAAGAGAAGAAGGCACAGGAGGAAGACAAAGAAGAGGGAAAGAAAGTAAGAGAGCAAAACAGAGGAGGAAGAAGACGAGGACAAAAACAATGACGAGGAAGAAGAGGACGAGGATGAGAACGATGACGAAGAGGCTGGAACAGACGAATAAATAGATCAAAGACTAATGGTGAATTGGGAGGGTGAAGATGAAAAGGAAGAGGAAGAAGATGAAGAGGACGAAGAGGATGAAGATGAGGATAAAGAGAATGAAGATAAGGGGAGGAGGAGAGGGAGGAGGAGGAGGAGGAGAAGGAAGATGAAGAGGACGAAGAGCATGAAGATGGGGATGAAGAGGATGATGATAAGGGGGAGGAGGACTAGGAGGAGGAGAAGGACTAGGAGGAGGAGGAGGAGGAGGAGGAGGAGGAGGAGGAGGAGGACTAGGAGGAGGAGGAGGAGGAGGAGGAGGAGGACTAGGAGGAGGAGGAGGAGGACTAGGAGGAGGAGGAGGAGGAGGAGGAGGACTAGGAGGAGGAGGAGGACTAGGAGGAGGAGGAGGACTAGGAGGAGGAGGAGGAGGAGGACTAGGAGGAGGAGGAGGACTAGGAGGAGGAGGAGGAGGACTGGGAGGAGGAGGAGGAGAAGGACTAGGAGGAGGAGGAGGACTAGGAGGAGGAGGAGGACTGGGAGGAGGAGGAGGAGGAAGAGGAATTGAGACATGAAGATGGAGAGAGAAGCCAATAAAGTAGAACGAAGTGAATGAAATAGAAGATAGGAGAAGAGGGAAGAGAGAGTTATGAAAGGGGTGGGGAGTGACGAGGAAGCCTAAGGATAGGGAGGGAAAGGAAGGGAAAGGAAAGGAAGGGAAGGAAAGGGAAAGGAAGGGAAAGGAAGAGAGGGAAAGGGAAAGGAAGGGAAAGAACAGGATTGGAAGACAAAGAAGTGAGAGCGAATGGAAAAAGAAGGAAAAGGAACGAAAGAGAATGAAAGAACTAAATTAGAAGAAAGGGAAATGAAGCGAGGCAAAGGGAAATATTCGGAAAGTGGTAAATGATAGGAAGGAGGGTGAGGGAAGGAAAAGTAAAGGGAGGAAATGATGGAGTGGGGAAGAGAGGAGGAGGGAAGAGAGGAGGAGGGAAGAGAAGAGGAGGGAAGAGAGGAGGAGGGAAGAGAGGGAGGGAAGAGAGGAGGGAGAAGAGAAGGCTCTCCTTGCTCCGGGCACAAAACTTGGAGTGTGGCCGTTTCCGGAAGACGTCGCTATACTTGTGGCCGGGGAAAACCAGAGACTGAGAGACAAAGGGACAGAAAAACAGAAAGAGAGGCGGAGAGTCAGAGAGACAGTGATTGAGAGACCGAGAGACCGAGAGAAAAAGAGACAGAGACAGAGACGCTAACCAATAAACAAGGGAAGATAGAGAAACATTTAGATAGATGGATAGATAACAGGGAAGAGATAGATAGGGAGGGAGGAAGGGAGAGAGGGAGGGAGGAAGGGAAAGAGGGAGGAAGGGTTGAAAGGAATGGGAGAGGGAGAAAGGAGAGGTAGAACGTGTGAAAGAGGTAGAATGTGTATAAGAAAAATAGAACGTGTGAAAGAGGAGGTAGAACGTGTGAAAGAGGTACAACGTGTGAAAAACTAGGTAAAGAGGAAGTAGAACGTGTGAAAGAGGTAGAACGTGTGAAAGAGGTAGAACGTGTGAAAGAGGTAGAACGTGTGAAAAGAGGAAGAACGTGTGGAAAAATAGGTAGAACGTGTGGAAAAAGAGGTAGAAAGTGTGAAGGAGGTAGGACGTATAAAAGGGGAGGTAGAACGTGTGAAAGAGGAGGTAGAACGTGTGGAAAAAGAGGTAGAAAGTGTGAAAGAGGAGGTAGAACGTGTAAAAGAGGAGGTAGAACGTGTAAAAGAGGAGGTAGAACGTGTGAAGGGGGCAGAACGTGTGAAGTAGGAGGTAAAACGTTTGAAGGAGGAGGTAGAATACTTGAAGGAGGAGGTAGAACGTGTGAAGGAAGAGGTAGAACGTGTGAAGTAGGAGGTAGAACGTTTGAAGGAGGAGGTAGATTGCTTGAAGGAGGAGGTAGAATGTGTAAAAGAGGAGGTAGAACCTGTGAAAAAATAAGGAAAGTGAGGACCTATATGGAATCTGTGGAGTATAAAAAGGTGAGAAAGAAGAGGGAGAGGGAGCAAAGAAGTAATGAAAGAAATGAGGGTGGAGTGAGGAGAATTAAGAAGGAAGGAAATATGTTAAAGGAGAGGAAAGAGGGAAAAGAGGGAAAGTCGATGAAGAAGGATGGGGATCTTTTGATGGAAGAGAAAGGAAAAGGAAGATGTGGTGAGTGGAAGAGATTGGTAAATTACAGCGATAAATAATGCCTACAGGAGATGTCTTGCTCCAATCGGTCCAAAATAACTTCGGAAATTACAGATGTTTAGGTATTTCAAGATCGCCAAAAATGATTACACCAAAATAGTTTTTATTCTACACTTGAGTTACTTTTTTTTTACAGATGACTTGTGATTGTACTAAATATAATTTTTAACTATGAGCATACGA
>NC_134809.1:22000964-22008464 GCF_046742065.1 Oratosquilla oratoria | reverse complement strand
TAGCAGCAGTAATAGTTATATTAGTAATTATATTAGTAGTAATAGTATCAGTAGTGGTAATAGTAGCAGTAGTAATAAGAGTAGTAGTACCAATAACAGTAGCAGTAGTAATAGTGGTACTAGTAATGGTAGCAGTAGTAATAGTAGTAGCAGTACTAAGTAGTAGCAGTAGTAATAGTAGTAGTAATAATAGCAGTAGTAGTAATAGTAGCAGTAGAAGCAATAGTAGCAGTACCAGTAAAAGTAGTAATAGTAGCAGTAATAGTAGCATTAGTAATAGTAGTAATAGTAATAGCAGTAGTAGTAATAGTAGCAGCAGTAATAGTACCAGCAGTAATAGTAGTGTTAATAGTAACAGTAGTAGCAGTACTAGTAGTAGTAACAGTAAAAATAGTAGCAATAGTAATAGCAGTAGTAATACTAGCAGTAGTAATAGTAGCAGACGTAATAGTAGCAGTAGTAATAGTAACAATAGTACCAGTAGTAGTAATAGTAGCAGTAGTAGTAATAGTAGTAATAGCAGTAGTAGTAATAGTAGTAGCAGTAGTAATAAGAGTAGTAGTACCAATAACATTAGCAGTAGTAATTGTAGTAGTAATAGTAGTAGTAGTAATAGTAGTAGCAGTACCAATAGTAGCAGTAGTAGTAGTAGTAGTAGTAGTAATAGTAGCAGTAGTAGTAGCAGTAGTAATAGTAGCAGTAGTAAGTAGTGGCAGTAGTAATAGTAGTAGAAATAGTAGCAGTAGTAATAATAGTAGTAGTAATAATAGTGGCAGTAATAGTATCAGTAGTAGTAATAGTAAAAGTAGTAGTTATAATAGTAACAGTAGTAGCAGTACTAGTAGTAGTAACAGTAAAAATAGTAGCAATAGTAATAGTAGAGGTAGTAATACTAGTAGTAGCAGTAATAGTAGCAAACGTAATAGTAGCAGTAGTAGTAATAGTAGTATAGTAGCAGCAGTAGAAATAGTAGCAGCAGTAGAAATAGTAGCAGCAGTAGAAATAGTAGCAGCAGTAGAAATAGTAGCAGCAGTAACAGATGCAGTAGTAATGGAAGTAGTAATAGTAGTAGCAGTAGTAATAGCCTGTAATAGTAGCAGACATAATAGTAGCAGACGTAATAGTAGCAATAATAGTATTAATAGTAGGTGTAATAGTAGCAGTAGTAGTATCAGTAGCAGTAGTAGTAATAGTAATAGCAGTAGTAGTAAGAGTAATAGTAATACGTAATAGTAGTAATATTAGCAGTAGTACTAATAGTAGCAGTCGTAGTAATAGTGGTAATAGCAGTAGTAGTAATAGTAATAGTAATAGTAATAGTAGCAGTAGTAGTAATTGTAGCAGTACTAGTAATAGTAGCAGTAGTAGCAATAGTAATTAATAGTAGTAACATTAGTAGTACTATAAGTAATAGTAGCAGTAGTAGTAATAGTAGTAGCAGTAGTATTAATAGTAATAATAGTAGTAATAGTAGTACTAATAGTAAAGGTAGTAGTAATAGTAGTATTAATAGCAATAGTAATAGTAGCAGTAGTTAGTGGCAGTAGTAATAGTAGTAGTAGTAATAGTAGCAGTAGTAAAGTAGTGGCAGTAGTAATAGTAGTAGAAATAGTAGCAGTAGTAATAATAGTAGTAGTAATAGTAGTAGCAGAAGTAAGTAGTGGCAGTAGTAAGTAGTGGCAGTAGTAATAGTAGTAACAGTATTAATAGTAGTAGCAGCAGTAATAGTAACAGACGTAATAGTAGTAATAGTAGCAGTAGTAGTAATAGTAGTAGTAACAGTAGTAGCAATAGTAGTAGTAATAGTAGTAGCGGTAAAAGTAGTAGTAGTAGTAATAGTAGTAGTTATAATAGTAACAGTAGTAGTAGTAATAGTAGTAGTAACAGTAGTAATAGTAATAGTAAAATAGTAGCAGTAGTAATAGTAGCAGTAGTAATAGTAGTAATTCTAGTAGTATTAATATTAGTAGCAGTAATAGTAGCAGTAGTAATAGTAATAACAGTAATAGTAGTAATAGTAGTAGTAGTATTAGTAGTAATAGCAGCCGTAGTAGTAATAGTAGTAGTAATTGTAGTAGTAATAGTAGTAGCAGTAACAGATGCAGTAGTAATGGAAGTAGTAATAGTAGTAGCAGACGTAATAGTAGCAATAGTAGTATCAGTAGTAGTAGTAACAGTGGTAATAGCAGTAGTAGTAATAGTAGCAGTAGAAGTAATAGAGTAATAGTAGTAGGAATAGTACTAATAAAGATAGTAGTAGTACTAATAGTAATGGTAGTAGTACTATAATAGTACTAGTATTAGTAGTATAGTAGAATTAGTAGTAGTAATAGTAATAGCAGTAATAATAGTAGTAGCAGTAGTAATAGTAGTAGCAGAAGTAAGTAGTGGCAGTAGTAAGTAGTGGCAGTAGTAATAGCAGTAGTAGTAGTAGTAGTAGTAGTAGTAATAGTAGCAATAGTAATTAATAGTAGTAACATTAGTAGTACTATAAGTAATAGTAGTACTAATGGTAATAGTAATAGTAGCAGTAGTATTAATAGTAGTAATAGTAGTAGTAGTATTAATAGTAATAATAGTATTTATAGTAGTACTAAAGGTAATGGTAGTAGTAGTAGTAGTAGTAGTAGCAGTAGTAATAGTAGCAGTAGTAGTAATAGTAGTAGCAGTAGTAGCAGTAGTAATAGTAGCAGAAGTAGTAGTAGCAGTAGTAGCAGTAGTAATAGTAGCAGAAGTAATACTAGTAATAATAATAGCAGTAGTAACAGTAGTAGCAGTGGTAATAGTACCAGACGTAATAGTACCAGTAGTAAATAGTGGCAAAGTAATAGTGGTAGCACTAGTAATAGTAGTAGCGGTAAAAGTAGTAGTAGCAGTAGTACATAGTAATAGTAGCATTAGTAGAAGTAGTAGTAATAGTAGCAGTAGTAGCAGTAGTAATACAAGTAGCAATAGTAGCGGTAGTAGTAATACTAGCAGCAGTAGAAATAGTTGCAGCAGTAGAAATAGTTGCAGCAGTAACAGTAGCAGTAGTAATAGTAGTAATAATAGTAACAGTACTAGTAGTAATAGTAGAAGTAGTAATGGTAGTAATAGTAAAAATAGAAGTAGTAGTAATAGTAGTAGTAATTCTAGTAGTAGTATTAGTAGTAGCAGTAATAGTAGCGGTTAATAGTAGCAGTTAATAGTAGCAGTAGTAATAGTAGTAGTAATTCTAGTAGTATTAATATTAGTAGCAGTAATAGTAGCAGTAGTAATAGTAATAACAGTAATAGTAGTAATAGTAGTAGTAGTATTAGTAATAGTAACTGTAGTAATAATAGTAATAGTAGCAGTAGTAATAGTAATAACAGTAATAGTAGTAATAGTAGTAATAGCAGCCGTAGTAGTAATAGTAGTAGAAATAGTAGTAGCAGTAACAGATGCAGTAGTAATGGAAGTAGTAATAGTAGTAGCAGACGTAATAGCAGTAATAGTAGCAGACGTAATAGTAGCAATAGTAGTATCAGTAGTAGTAGTAATAGTAGCAATAGTAGTATCAGTAGTAGTAGTAACAGTAGTAATAGCAGTAGTAGTAATAGTAGTAATAGTAGCAGTAGTAGTAATTGTAGCAGTACTAGTAATAGTAGCAGTAGTAGTAATAGTAATAGTACTAATAAAGATAGCAGTAGTAGTAATAGTAATAGTAGCAGTAGTAGTAATTGTAGCAGTACTAGTAATAGTAGCAGTAGTAGTAATAGTAGCAATAGTAATTAATAGTAGTAACATTAGTAGTACTATAAGTAATAGTAGTACTAATGGTAATAGTAATAGTAGCAGTAGTAGTAGCAGTAGTAATAGTAGTAGCAGAAGTAATAGTAGTAGCAGAAGTAATAGTAGTAGCAATAGTAATAGTAGTAGCAGTAGTAATTGTAGTAGCAGTAGTAAGTAGTGGAAGTAGTAATAGTAGTAGTAATAGTAGCAGTAGTAGTAATAGTAGTAGTAGTAGTAATAGGAATAATAGTATTTATAGTAGTACTAATAGTCATGGTAGTAGTAATAGCAGTAATAATAGTGGTGGTAGTAATAGTAGTAGCAGTAGTAGTAATAGTAGTAGTAGAAAGAGCAGTAGTAATATTAGAAGTAGTAATAGTAGTAGTAGTAAGTGGCAGTAGTAATAGTAGTAGTAGTAGCAGTAGTAAATAGTGGCAGAAGTAATAGTAGTAGTTCTAGTAATAGTAGCAGTAGTAATAGTAGTAGCGGTAATAGTAGTAATAGCAGTAGTAGTAATAGTACCAGTAGTAATAGTAATAGTAGTAATAGTAGTAGCAGTAGTAATAAGAGTAGCAGTAGAAATAAGAGTAGCAGTAGTAATAGGAGCAGCAGTACTAGTAGCAGTAGTTATAGTAGTAGTTATAATAGTAACAGTAGTAATAGTAATAGTAAAATAGTAGCAGTAGTAATAGTAGCAGTAGTAATAGTAGTAATTCTAGTAGTATTAATATTAGTAGCAGTAATAGTAGTAGTAATAGTAGTAGCAGTAACAGATGCAGTAGTAATGGAAGTAGTAATAGTAGTAGCAGACGTAATAGTAGCAATAGTAGTATCAGTAGTAGTAGTAATAGTGGTAATAGCAGTAGTAGTAATAGTAATAGTAATAGTAATAGTAGCAGTAGTAGTAATTGTAGCAGTACTAGTAATAGTAGCAGTAGTAGTAGTACTAATAAAGATAGTAGTAGTACTAATAGTAATGGAAGTAGTACTATAAGTAATAGTACTAATAGTAGAAGTAAAAGTAGTAGTAATAATAGTAGTAGCAGTAGTAATAGCAGTAGTAATATTAGCAATAGTAATAGTAGTAATAGTAATAGCAGTAATAGTAGTATTGGTAATAGTAGTAGCAGTAGTAATAGTAATGGCAGTAATAATATTAGTAATAGCAGTAGTAGTAATACTAGCAGGAGTAGTAATAGTAGCAGTAGAAGTAATAGTAGTAAAAATAGTACCAATAGTACTATAAGTAGAAATAGTAGTAATAGTAGTAGTAGTAGTAATACTAGCAGTAGTAGTAATAGTAATAGCATTAGTAGTAGTAGAAGTAATAGTAGTATTAGTATTAATAGTAATAGCAGTAATAATGGTAATAATAGTAATAGTAGTAATAGTGGTAATAGTAATAGTAGTAGTAGCAGTAATAGTGGTAATGGTAAGAGTATTTATAGTAGTAGCAGTAGTAATAGTAGCAGTAATAATAGTAGAAGTAATAGTAGCAGTTGTAATAGTAATAGTAGTAATAGTAGTAGTAATAGTGGCAGTAGTAATAGTAGCAGTAATAATAGTAGTAGTAAAACCAGTAGTAGTAATAGTAGTAGTAGTACTAGTAGTAGTAATTGTAGTAATAGTAGTAGTAATATTAATAATAGTACAAATAGTAATATTAGTAGTAGTAGTAATAGTAGCAGTAGCAATAATAGTAGCAGTAGTAGTAAAAATAGCAGTAGTAGTAATAGTAGCAGCAGTAATAGTAGAAGTATTAATAGTTATAGTAATAGTAGTAATAGTAGTAGCAGTAGTAATAGTAGCAGCAGTAATAGATATAGTAGCAGTAGTAATAGTAGTAGCAGTAGTAGCAGTAGCAATAGAAATAGTAGTAATAGTAATAGCAGTAATAGTAGCATTGGTAATAGTAGTAGTAATAGTAGTAGCAGTACTAAGTAGTAGCAGTAGTAATAGTAGTAGTAATAATAGCAGTAGTAGTAATAGTAGCAGTAGAAGCAATAGTAGCAATAGTAGTAATAGTAGCAGTAGTAGTAATAGTAGTAAAAATAGTACCAATAGTACTATAAGTAGAAATAGTAGTAGCAGTAGTAGTAATAGTAGCAGTAGTAATAATAGTAGTAGCAGTAGTAATCGTAGATGTAGTAGTAATAGTACTAATAGTAATAGTACTAATACTAATAGTAGTACTAATAGTAATAATAGTAATAATAGTAGTAATAGTAATAGCAGTAATAGTAGTAATAGTAGTAGTTGTAATAACAGTAGTAATAGTGGTTTTAGTAATAGTAGTAGCAGTAGTAATAGCAGTAATAATAGTAGTAATAGTAGCAGTTGTAATAGTAATAGTAGTAGTAATAGTGGCAGTAGTAATAGTAGCAGTAATAATAGTAATACTAGTAATGGTAGTAGTAATAGTAGTAGTAACGGTAGTAGTAATAGTGGCAGTAGTAATAGTTGTAGTAATAGCAGTAGCGGTAGTAATAGTAGTAGCAGTAGTAATGGTAGTAGCAGTAATAGTAGTAGTAATAGTAGCATTAGTAATAGTAGCAGTTGTAATAGTAATAGTAGTAGTAATGGTAGTAGTAATAGTAATAATAGTAGTCATATTAGTAGTAGCAGTAATAGCAGTAGTAATAATGGCAGTAGTAGTAATAGTAGCAGTAGCAATAATAGTAGCAGTAGTAGTAACAATAGCAGTAGTAGTAATAGTAGCAGCAGTAATAGTAGAAGTAGTAATAGTTGTAGTAGTAATATTAGTAATAATAGTAGAAGTAATAGTAGCAATAGTAGAAGTAATAGTAGTAGTAGTAATAGTAGTAAAAATAGTACCAATAGTACTACAAGTAGAAATAGTAGTAATAGTACTAGTAATAGTAGCAGTAGTAGTAATAGTAGCAGTAGTAATAGTATATGTAGTAGTAATAGTACCAATAGTAATAGTAATAATACTAATAGTAGTAATAATAGTAATAATAGTAGTAATAGTAATAGTAGCAGTAATAGTAGTAATAGTAGTAGTAATAACAGTAGTAATAGTGGTATTAGTAATAGTAGTAGTAGCAGTAATAGTAGTAATGGTAGTAATAGCAGTTGTAATAGTAAAAGTGGTAATAGTGATAGTATTAATAGTAGCAGTAGTATTAGTAGCAGTTGTAATAGTAATACTAGTAACGGTAGTAGTAATAGTAGCAGTAGTAATAGTTGTAGTAATAGTAGTAGCAGTAGTAATAGTTATAGTAGCAGTAATAATAGTAGTACTAGTAATAGTAGCAGTAGTAATAGTAGCAGCAGTAATGATAGTAATAGTAGCAGTTGTAATAGTAATAGTAGTAGCGGTAGTAATAGTAGTAATAGTGGTAGTAGTAATAGTAGCAGTAGTAGTAATAGTAGCAGTAGTAGTAATAGTAGCAACAGTAGTAAAATAGTAGCAGTAATAGTAGTAATAGTAATAGTAGTAGTAGTAGTAGTAGTACTAGTAGTAATAGTAGTAGTATTACTAATAGTAATAGTACTACTACTAGTAATAGTAATAGTAATAGTAATAGTAATAATAGTACTAATAGTAGTAACAATAGCAGTAGTAGTAATAGTAGCAGCAGTAATAGTAGAAGTATTAATAGTTATAGTAGTAATAGTAGTAGCAGTAGTAATAGTAGTAGCAGTAATAGTAGCAGCTGTAATAGTAGCAGCAGTAATAGTACTAGTACTAGAGTAATAGTAGCAGTAGTAGTAATAGAAGTA
>NC_134809.1:21988464-21995964 GCF_046742065.1 Oratosquilla oratoria | reverse complement strand
ATAAATCCCTGGAAGGGAAAGATTTACATAAGGAAATGTTTTTTTTTAGATACCACCGTAAGATTCTTACGGTGATGTGGTCTAACGTCACAAACTACCCACTATCGGAAGGCTAGGACGGTGCCCCTTACAAAAGATTTTGTAGCGTTTAATTGATTAAACCATGCCCTTCTTTCAACTTCGCCGGTGGCAGGGTACGAGCCACCATTCCCTTGACCTTCGCCGCAAGTAATATCACCTTATATAAATCTTTCCCTCCTAGGGATTTATACAAAATTTATATACTGATTTTTATTTATTTTTAAATAATACCACCGTTAGTTCTTCGGAACTTTTGTAGGTGTCACTTCCTCAAGATTTAAGTGACCTTATCGGTTCCAATTTCTCATAAAGTATTCTGCATGTGGGTGAGATTCATCAGGGTCCTTTTTGCCTCCTAGGGCTTCTCTTCAGGTGAATATAATTGCTTATTATTTGTCTGTTTATCATTATTTGATTGGTTATCATTTATTATTATTTATTTGTCAATTTATTATCAAAGGATTACAAAGGATTACAAAGGCGGAGCATACCGACAGGAGACCTTTTGATCCATATCTAGGTCGGATGCGAAAAAAAAATCATATCAATAATAAAATAATAAATAAAAACTATAATAATGTAAATAACAAATAAAATACATAAATAGATGCATAGGTATAGTTAAATAATAAACAAACAGGTAAATAGTAAATAATAATAGATTGACATATAAATAATAAATGAAAATGACAAAAGATAACAAAACAAAAACAAATAATATAAGATAAATTATAATCATTACAGCATCTTACTTAGGTATTTATCTAAATGATTCTTAAAGCTTCGAACTGAACTACATTGCACTACCTGTGCAGGAAGTTTATTCCATTCATTAACTACACGGTTGGCAAAGTTGTTTCTACCCACTTCCAAATTGAATCTATTTCCGGACAGTTTGAGACCATTGTTTCTTGTCTGATTCTCATTCAATGTGAAAATTTTGTCACTTTTGATGTTGTCAATTCCCTTTAGAATCTTAAAGACCTGTATCAAGTCACCTCTGAGTCTACGCCTTTTTAGGGAAAACAGATTCATGTGTTTTAGTCGATTTTCGTATGATTTATTTTTGATATTTGGAATCAGTTTTGTGGCTCGCCGTTGTACTTTTTCCAGTCTGTTAATGTCTTTAATGTCATCTGCTATTTACCTGTTTCTTTATTATTTGACTTTACCGATTTATTTGTTCATTCATTCATTTATTTTATTTATCATTATAACATTATAATCCTTATTTACTTATTTATTTATTTATCATTATTATATTCTTTTTGCATCCGACCTAGTTATGGACCAAAAGGTCTCTTGTCAGCATGCTCCTCCTTTGTAATCCTTTGTAATGGTAAACATGAAACAATTGCTGGTTAGTGAAAAAGTTGGATGATGTAAGATTTATGTATTTTTCGTTGCTTGGTATTTCCCCCTTAGTTGAACAAAGAGGTAATGAAAGAGTTAATTGTTGGGAAGGACCCTTATTGAATAAACGGATGAATAATTCATGCACATCTTATCTGTCTTTGCATTCATTAAACATATAAGTAAAGGTGACTGATGAGACCAATCAGGCATATTCGTTCCCTACGTATGTATGGCTACTAAAGGCTAATTACATCTAAACTGTAAAACTAGTAAAGGCTTATGTCTATATAATATATTCTAAAACGTATGTAAGGCTACTAAAGGGTTCTGTATATCCCCTACACTGCAAAACTAATACAGGATTATGTCTATATACTATACTCTAAAACTGATGGACCTTCAAGGAAAAAAAATCTGGAAGCGTCAAATCGGTGTACTTTGATATTTCACCAAAAGTCCACCAGTATCACAGCAATTCATGGGGTCATTTCAGTCACTTGGCCCAACCTGGCAATCCTCAAGAACTGTCCAGCTTTTGTAGTCGTGACATGCTGGTAATGGGAGATTTCAATTTCACTTATGTTAACTGGGCAACCATTGAGCATAGCAGTTTAGACTTTCTCGTTGACAATTGCTTCGTGTATCAAATAAGAGCCCACTTACTGGTCAATAATCACAATAGTATAATAACTGATGTAGAAGCTGGTGAGGATATTACATGTGATAATCACAGCCTGAGTGAATCTGCAAAAATGTTTCAGAAAAGACAAATGTATGAAGAAGAAAGGACAAATGAGAGATTGGGTGGTGTGAGTGAAACGAAGACGATCGAGGAATTGACTTACTCGAACGTTTCGACCAACTTGGTCTTCTGAATAAGACTAAGTTGGTCGGAACGTTAGAGTAAGTCAATTCCTAGATCGTCTTTTTTTTTTTTTTTTGCTCCAAACACGCAATCAGACAAACGTATTTCCACAATACTAATTTTATTGACCTATGATGAGAGGTTTGGATTAAAGTCGTGCAGACTTTCAGTGAAAATTTTGTGTCATTTGTAAGAAATATATCAAAACATAAAGAAAACATTCATATAAACATTCCATTTAGGGAAACACACGCTTCTAAATACAAGAATAGAATCTTTTTATGGGAAATATGTATTAGGGAAGAAAGCAAATATAGTATGGATGAAGGCAATGTATAAAGCAATGACTCAAAATATTTGGGAGGCGGTAAGAAAGAGACTGAATATATTTGAGATGAAGTATTTGTGGAATACGATAAATATTGTAAGAACGAATACAGTGAGAAATGTTGAAATAAAACGGAGAGCAAACTATGAAAAGAAAAATCACATACACACACACACACACACACACACACACACACACACACACACATATATATATATATATATATAATATATATATATATACATATATATATATACACACATATATATATATATATGCAAACACACAAACACACACGCACATACACACACACACACACACACACACACACACACACACACACACACACACACACACACACACACACTCACAGACACATATTATATATATATATATATATATATATATATATATATATATATATATACATAGTGAGGGAGTTTATAACGTCATTTTGGATTAATTTTATATCGAAAATTTTATTCGTCTCATGCTCCGGTTGAGGAGACAAACCAGTCACAAATGAAGCAAAACTCGGATGTCAAAGACGTTCCATGTTCTTTATAGTCTTACGCCAAGGTATAATTTTATCCGAGGACACCTCAAGATGATCAAGAAATTCTGGAAACGCTTTGGACATCGACGACGCCTTCCAGGAAACCAGGAGCAGGACAGAATTAAGAATGGAGGAACGAGCAAGCTCCTGGTTCGACTTGGCGCACTTTTCGTCAGTTTGTGCCGATGCACCTCTTCACGGCCGAGCGAAGAAGAGATTCCTTAGAACCACGTCGAGAAGACACCCACGGAGACGATGCTTCGGGCTAATAGGAAAACAAGCTCGTGTTTTCAAGACCCACGACTGGACCACCTCAGGAGTTCTTGGTACAGGCTCCTTCGGCAAGGTAGTCCTTCTCAAGAACAAGGCCAAGAGCGTCAATATCGCCAAGAAGGTGGTGAGTCAGAAGACCACCAAAGGCCTTTACTTCGGCGAGGAAGTCATTCACTTCCAGGTCAAACACCCGCACGTCATTAACCTGTTCTGCTGGGAAAGACAAGTCAACAGGAGCGGGTACACTGCACGGCAAGAGCTCCATCTCTTTATGGAGTACTGTTCTGGACGCGATCTGCACAGTGCGATCAACAAGAGCCTCACAACTGAGGACGCCCTCGGCTACTTCCATTAGCTCATGTCTGGCGTTGAGCACCTCCACGCAAGGGGCGTGGCGCATCGGGACCTCAAGCCGGCAAACCTTCTCTTGACGGAGGACAAGATCCTCAAGATCGCCGACTTCGGCTTGGCCGATCTCTTCGTGGTCAAGGGCGAGGAGGTCCGACTCCAGGGGACTGTTGGCACTCCGGCTTACATGGCACCGGAGGTCCTCAGCGGGTCGACCTACCTCGGCCCTCCAGTTGACCTCTGGTCATGCGGGGTCATCCTTTTCAACCTGCTGACCAGAGGGTAGCCCTGGGGTCAGGCCGTATAGGAGGATGACTCTTACAGAATGTGGGTCCAAAAGGACCCAAAGTTGATGGAATTGCCATCCTGGAGCGAACTCGGCATTTCTTCTCGGTCTGTGGTACACCACCTTCTAGAACCAGACCCGCTCCACAGGATTTCTGGATGGAGGAAATTTTGTTAAGAAAAACTAAAGGAAAATCAAAGTCTCTGCCATGTCAAAGGCCAAATTACCATGCACGCCCCAATCCACTAAAAGTGAAAAAATACAGTTAATCGGCTCATAAAAGAGGCAACAATTCAATGAAGTATGTGTACAACAATAATGGTATCGTAAAACAAATAGTATCCCAGCAAAACCATTAAATGCAGAATTGGTCCTCCATATTCCCATGACTGGGGCAATCCAGTGCAAACACTTATGAAAAAGAATACTAAGAAAATAAGATCATCGCCTCAATAAAAGAAAAGGAGAAAAGAAATACACGAAAATAGGAAACAGGCTGAATTGTTACAAAACAAGGACATAAAAGCCTCTTCTTCGCCTTTCGAAAAACGATAGGGTTTCCCTCAGCTGAATAAAACCGCCAGATACCTCAACATGAATATACAAATCTCTACCGTTCTGGCGACAGCCGACGCGAGGAAAACCCAGGTGGTCGGAGGACATCTGTTGACTGTGAAGGCGCTCTGTGCGCTTTTACCAGGAATAGAGCTCAACTGGGGAAAATGCTACAGGATGGGGACAAACAACAGCAACAGCAGAGGTACGTGGACGGCTGTTATAGCATCGGGTCAGAGTGACGGAGGGAGAGAGAATTAGGGATGGGAAGAGGAATAGGACAAGGAAGAGAAGAAGTACCAGTAAGAAGTAATGGAAGTAGGGAGAAAAGCGGAAGGGAATGAATAGGATGGAAAGAATGTGAAGGAAGATTGGGAGGAACAGGATCAGATAGATTTGGAAAGAAAGGAAGTGTGAGAAAAAGAAGAGGTGGTGGTGGAAAATTATTAAAATAAAAAAAATGAAGGACGATAATGCTAATAAAAAACAAGAGGAGGTATGACGAATGAATAGGAGGGATGGAAAGAGGAGGATAAGGAGGAACAGGATCAGGAAGGTTTAAAAGGAAGGGAAGGGTGAGAAATACGAAGAGGTGATGGCAAATTATAAAAAGAAAAGGAAAAATGAAGGACTATAATACATACATATACCAAAGGCTTTTTCTCCCTTACACGGGGGGTAGCCAAAAAGAAAAAGGCATAGAAACCACTCCCACCCATTCCATTTCCTATATATTCCACTTCCCTCCAACCTCCTCCATCTCTCTTATCTTGGCACTTCCTGGATGACGGGTCATCCCTGCATCATGTCCACTTCCCTGGGTCAGAAGCAACGTCGCAAGACACAGCACACCCTCAGATAAAAAGAAAGAAAAAAAAAAAAAAAAGGAGGAGGTATGACTGGCATACAACAGACCGACTGACTGATTGAGTGACTGAATGATTCATTAATTAACTTCGCCTCAGTTAAAGACCAAAACTCGGGCAGTAGGGTTCACGAATCTGCAGGCAGAGGAATCGTCTATGTGGAACGTCCCTAAATCTGCCGAAGCGAAGACGCGAAAGCGATTTTTCGATCAATGAGTGTCGACCGAGTTATGAACCTCTAGGAGGCTTCAAGGATCCATTGCCTCTCACATCCCCAACTTAATACTTTGTCCCTACCTCCACAGCATCCAGTGTTTTAACACCCCAGAACTTAGTGGGTTTCACGGTGGTATTCTTAAACAATTTATTCACTATATAGATCTTATATAAATCCTTGGAAGGGAAAGGTTTATGTAAGGAAAGATTGTTTAAAAATACCACCATAAGATTCTTACGGTGGCATACCCCCTCAAAAAATCCTTATATATATTTTTCCTTTCCAAAAAATTATTATTATTATTATTATCTTTATTTTATTAATTTATTTTATTCATTTATTTATTTATTTCCCAGATGAATACCACTGTTAGTTCTTCGGGATTATTTCGATGTCATTTGCCCAAAACTTAAGTGATCCTCTTGACTCCATTAATCCTAAAGTGTTATGCATATGGGTGGGGTTCATTAGGATCCTTTTTGCTTCCTAGGGCTTCTCTTCAGGTGAATATAATTGCTTAGCATCTGACATGATATCATTTGTCTGCTTGTTTTTTATTATTTGATTGATTGTCATTTATTTTTACTTATCAATTTATTATTATTTACTATTTACCTGTTTGTTTATTATTCAACTATACCTGTTTATTCATTTATTTTATTTACTATGATTTATATCAGTCATTATCTATTTATTTAATTATCATTATTATAATTTTCTTCGCATCCGACTTATTTATGGAACAAAAGGTCTCCTGTCGGCATGTTCCTCCTTTGTATTCCTTTGTAATGGTAAACATACAACAATTGCTGGTTAGTGAAAAAAGTTGGCCGATGTAGATTTTACGTATTTTTCTTTGCTTGATATAACCCCCTTAGCTGAACAAAGTCAATTTAGGTAATGAAAGAGTTAATTGCTGAGAGGGGTCGTTATCGAATATATGGATGAATAATTCATGCACGTGTTATCTGTTTTTGCATTCATTTAACATATAAGTAGAGGTAACTAATGATACCAATCAGGTCTGTTCGTTCCCTACGTACGTACGGCTACTAAAGACATTTATATATTTCTTAAACTGTAAAAGCAATAGAGGCTATGTCTCTATACTATATTCTAAAACTTGTGGTCCTCAAAAAAATATAAATATACATATATATATTTATATACATATATATATACATATATATACATATATATATTTATATACATCCGCATATATATATATATATATATATATATATATATATACATGTATATACATATATATATATATATATATATATATATATATATCCATGTATATACATATATATATACACATATATATATATATACGTATACATATATATGTACATATACATATATATACACATATACATATACATATATATGTACATATACATATATATATATACAGTAGTGGCCAAAATATAAGGGTAAGTGAAAGCATATGTATTCAAATGTATATATTGAAAATAATATCCTACACAAGAACTTCATATTTTGTATACAATTAGATATACATCATATCTATATTACTTGAAAATTTGAAGCTTATGCAACTCATACAAAGAAAGTTAGTAATTAATAAAGAAAAGAGTGTGTAACTTCTTGCAGTCAAAAGTTAAGGGTAGCTTAGAAAATAATGAAATTCAACTTATCTTAAAAGATAAATAGCAATAACATTAATATTTGGTGAACAATCCTTTATTGTCAATCACCTCCTGACACCTGTTGCTACATGAATTGATCAATTTCCTACAAAA
>NC_134809.1:21980964-21983464 GCF_046742065.1 Oratosquilla oratoria | reverse complement strand
GCGCTTTTACCAGGAATAGAGCTGAACTGGGGAAAATGGTACAGGATGGGGACAAACAACAGCAACAGCAGAGGGAGGTGGACGGCTGTTATGGCATCGGGTCAAAGTGACGGAGGGAGAGAGAATTAGGGATGGGAAGAGTAATAGGACAAAGAAGAGAAGCACCAGTAAGAAGTAATGCAAGTAGGGGGAAAAGCGGAAGGGAATGAATAGGATGGAAAGAAGGAGAAGGAGGATTGGGAGGAACAGGATCAGGAAGATTAGAAAGGAAAGGAAGTGTGAGGAATAAGAAGAGGTGGTGGTGGCAAATTATAAAAAGAAAAAAAATGAAGGACGATACTGCTAATAATAAAAGGAGGTATGGCGAATGAACAGGAGGGATAGAAGGAGGAGGAGGATAAGGAGGAACAGGATCAGGAAGGTTTAAAAGGAAGGGAAGGGTGAGAAATACGAAGAGGTGATGGTGGCAAATTATAAAAAGAAAAAAAGAAATGAAGGACGATAATACACACATATACCAAAGGCTTTTTCCCCCTACACGGGGGGTAACCAAAAAGAAAAAGGCATAGAAACCACTCCCACCCATTCCATTTCCTATATATTCCACTCCCCTCCATCCTCCTCCCCCCCTCTTGTCTTGGCACCTCCTGGATGACGGGTCATCCCTGCATCCTGTCCACTGCCCTGGGTCAGACGCACTGTCGTAAGACACAGCACATCCACAGCAAGGCCGATAAAAAACAAAAACAAAAAAGAGGTATGACTGGTATACAGCAGACCGACTGACTGATTAACTGACTGACTGATTCTTTAATTAACTTTTCCTCAGTTAAAGACCGAATCTCGGCTAGAAGGGGTCACGAATCTACAGCCAGTGGAATCGTTTTCTTGGAACGTCCCTAAATCTGCCGAAGCGAAGACGCGAAAGCGATTTTGCGATCAATGAGTGTCGACCAAGTTATGGACCTCTAGGAGATGTCCAGTATCCATTGCCTCTCACATCTCCGTCTTGGTACCTCTTCCTTCCCTCCACGGCCTCCAATGTTTCAATACCTCAGAACTTAGTGGGTTTCACAGTGGTATTCTTAAAAAAATTGATTCCTTATATAAATCTTATATAAATCCTTAGAAGGGAAAGGTTTCTGTAAGGAAATATCTTTTCTTTTGAGAATAACACCAATTATTACGGTGGTATTCCCCCTAAAATTTTCCTTAGATAAATCTTTCCTTTCCAAAAATTTTATATATATATTATATATATTATATATATTTATATATATATATATATACACAAATATAAATATATATATATATATATATATATATATATATATATATATATATATATATATATATATAACAAGTGTTATGCATGTGGGTGGGGTTCATTGGGATCCTTTTTCCTTCCTAGGGCTTCTCTTCAGGTGAATATAATTGCTTAGGATCTGACATGATATTATTTGTCTGTTTTTTATTATTTGACTGATTGTCATTTATTATTACTTATCTCTCAATTTATTACTATTTACTATTTACCTGTTTGTTTATTATTCAACTTTACCTATTTATCTATTTATTTGATTTACTATTATTTATATTATAATCTTTATCTATTTATTTACTTATCATTGTTATAATCTTTTTCGCATTCGACCTATTTATGCACCAAAAGGTCTCCTGTCGGCAGGTTCCTCCTTTGTATTCCTTTGTAATGGTAAACATACAACAATTGCTGGTTAGTGAAAAAAGTTGGCCGATGTAGATTTTACGTATTTTTCTTTGCTTGATATAACCCCCTTAGCTGAACAAAGTCAATTTAGGTAATGAAAGAGTTAATTGCTGAGAGGGGTCGTTATCGAATATATGGATGAATAATTCATGCACGTGTTATCTGTTTTTGCATTCATTTAACATATAAGTAGAGGTAACTAATGATACCAATCAGGTCTGTTCGTTCCCTACGTACGTACGGCTACTAAAGACATTTATATATTTCTTAAACTGTAAAAGCAATAGAGGCTATGTCTGTATACTATATTCTAAAACTTGTGGTCCTAAAAAAAAAAAAAATGGTAACGCGAAATCAGTGTACTTTGATATTTCACCAAAAGTCCACCAGTCTAATTTCATGGGGTCATTTTAGCCACTTGGCCCAACGTGACAACCCTCAAAAACTGTCCAGCTTTTGTGATCGTGACGTGCTGGTGATGGAAGATTTCAATTTCACTTATGCTAACTGGACAACCATTGAGCATGGAAGTTAATATTTTGTGTCACTTAAGAGAAATATTTCAAAACATACATAGATAAATCATTTATATATACATTTCATTTAGGGAAAGACACGCTTATAAATATAAGTGTGGATGCTATTTATGAGAAACGTGTATTAGGGAAGAAAGTAAAGATATGATGTATGAAGGAAATATATAAGGCAAATACTTTAGATATTCCAAAGGCGTTAGAAGAGACTGAATATAATTTGAGATGAAGCATTTGT
>NC_134809.1:21973464-21975964 GCF_046742065.1 Oratosquilla oratoria | reverse complement strand
AAAGCGATTTTTCGATCAATGAGTGTCGACCGAGTTATGAACCTCTAGGAGGCTTCAAGGATCCATTGCCTCTCACATCCCCAACTTAATACTTTGTCCCTACCTCCACAGCATCCAGTGTTTTAACACCCCAGAACTTAGTGGGTTTCACGGTGGTATTCTTAAACAATTTATTCACTATATAGATCTTATATAAATCCTTGGAAGGGAAAGGTTTATGTAAGGAAAGATTGTTTAAAAATACCACCATAAGATTCTTACGGTGGCATACCCCCTCAAAAAATCCTTATATATATTTTTCCTTTCCAAAAAATTATTATTATTATTATTATCTTTATTTTATTAATTTATTTTATTCATTTATTTATTTATTTATTTATTTCCCAGATGAATACCACTGTTAGTTCTTCGGGATTATTTCGATGTCATTTGCCCAAAACTTAAGTGATCCTCTTGACTCCATTAATCCTAAAGTGTTATGCATATGGGTGGGGTTCATTAGGATCCTTTTTGCTTCCTAGGGCTTCTCTTCAGGTGAATATAATTGCTTAGCATCTGACATGATATCATTTGTCTGCTTGTTTTTTATTATTTGATTGATTGTCATTTATTTTTACTTATCAATTTATTATTATTTACTATTTACCTGTTTGTTTATTATTCAACTATACCTGTTTATTCATTTATTTTATTTACTATGATTTATATCAGTCATTATCTATTTATTTACTTATCATTGTTATAATCTTTTTCGCATTCGACCTATTTATGCACCAAAAGGTCTCCTGTCGGCAGGTTCCTCCTTTGTATTCCTTTGTAATGGTAAACATACAACAATTGCTGGTTAGTGAAAAAAGTTGGCCGATGTAGATTTTACGTATTTTTCTTTGCTTGATATAACCCCCTTAGCTGAACAAAGTCAATTTAGGTAATGAAAGAGTTAATTGCTGAGAGGGGTCGTTATCGAATATATGGATGAATAATTCATGCACGTGTTATCTGTTTTTGCATTCATTTAACATATAAGTAGAGGTAACTAATGATACCAATCAGGTCTGTTCGTTCCCTACGTACGTACGGCTACTAAAGACATTTATATATTTCTTAAACTGTAAAAGCAATAGAGGCTATGTCTGTATACTATATTCTAAAACTTGTGGTCCTCAAAAAAATATAAATATACATATATATATTTATATATACATATATATATACATATATATACATATATATATATTTATATACATCCGCATATATATATATATATATATATATATATATATACATGTATATACATATATATATATATATATATATCCATGTATATACATATATATATACACATATATATATATATACGTATACATATATATGTACATATACATATATATACACATATACATATACATATATATGTACATATACATATATATATATACAGTAGTGGCCAAAATATAAGGGTAAGTGAAAGCATATGTATTCAAATGTATATATTGAAAATAATATCCTACACAAGAACTTCATATTTTGTATACAATTAGATATACATCATATCTATATTACTTGAAAATTTGAAGCTTATGCAACTCATACAAAGAAAGTTAGTAATTAATAAAGAATAGAGTGTGTAACTTCTTGAATTCAAAAGTTAAGGGTAGCTTAGAAAATAATTCAATTAAACTTATCTTATAAGTTTAATAGCAATAACATTAATATTTGAACAATCCTTTATTGTCATTCACCTCCTGACACCTGTTGCTACATGAATTGATCAAATTTCCTACAAAATGATGGAGTAACAGTGCTCCATTCAAATACCAAGAACTTCCAGACTTCATCTTGATTTTTTGGATTTTTTCGCTGTGACCGTTCACCAATTACTTTCCAAACATTCTCTATTCGATTTAAATCCAGGCTTTGAGCAGGCCAGTCCATCACATAAAGTTCTTCTTCAGTAAAGAATGATTTAACATTCTTACAAGTGTGGCAAGGAGCATTATCTTGCATGAATATGGGACATTGAACCCTTGAAGATCTCAAATATGGAAGGGCATGCTGTCGAAGAATCTGTTTATACACCTCTCCGTTGATCTTCCCATGCAAGCGAACAAGAGGGCCAGTACCAGCAGCAGAGATGATCCCCCACACCATCACACTTCCTCCGCCGTGTTTCAGTTGTCTTCACACATTTAACGGACAATCTTTCGCCAGTCGTTCGTCGGACATAATTCCTGCCATCTGAACCAAGTAAATTAAACTTAGATTCATCACTGAAGTAAACGCTTGACCACTGATCTTCCGTCCAGACAACATGTTCAATACAAAACTTCAGGCAGGTTTTTAGTTCTTCTTGGATATCAATGGTTTGGATGCAGGGACTCGGGGCATTCAAACCAGCACTTACAAATCTCCAAGACACTGTTTTACGTGACACATCGCAGTCATAAGATGCATTCAACTCACGGGATATCTCTGCAGCGCTCTTGAATCTATCCTTCCG
>NC_134809.1:21945964-21950964 GCF_046742065.1 Oratosquilla oratoria | reverse complement strand
ATATATATATATATATATATTAAGATATATATTAATTTTGTATCCAAATTTTTATTCGTCTCAACCTCTGGGAGAGTACACAATCCAGCCGCAAACGAGGCAAAACTCGGATGTCAAAGACGTTCCATGTTCTTTATAGTCTTAAAACAAGGTATTTTATATTTTGTAACGAGAACACTTCAAGATGATCAAGAAATTCTGGAAACGCTTTGGACATCGACGACGCCCTCCAGGAAACCAACAGCAGGACGGAAATAAGAATGGAGCAACGAGGAAGCTTCTGGTTCGACTTGGCTCACTTTTCGTCAGTTTGTGCGGATGCACCTCCTCACGGCCGAGCGAAGAAGAGATTCCTCAGAGCCCCATCGAGAAGACGCCGACGGAGACGATGCTTCGGGCAAATAGGAAACAAGCTCGTGCCTTCAAGACCCAAGACTGGACCACCTCAGGAGTTCTTGGTACAGGCTCCTTCGGCAAGGTGGTCCTACTGAAGAACGAGGCCAAGAGCGCAAACATCGCCAAGAAGGTGGTGAGTCAGAAGACCACCAAAGGCCTTTACTTCGGCGAGGAAGTCGTTCACTTCCAGATCAAACACCCGCACGTCATTAACCTGTTCTGCTGGGAAAGACAAGTCAACAGGAGCGGGTACACTGCACGGCAAGAGCTCCATCTCTTTATGGAGTACTGTTCTGGAGGCGATCTGCACAATGCGATCAACAAGAGCCTCACAACTGAGGACGCCCTCGGCTACTTCCATTAGCTGATGTCTGGCGTCGAGCACCTCCATGCCAGGGGCGTCGCGCACCGGGACCTCAAGCCGGCAAACCTTCTCTTGACGGAGGACATGATCCTCAAGATCGCCGACTTCGGCTTGGCTGATATCTTCGTGGTCAAGGGCGAGGAGGTCCGACTCCAAGGGACTGTTGGCACTCCGGCTTACATGGCACCGGAGGTCTTCAGCGGGTCGACCTACCTCGGCCCTCCAGTTGACCTCTGGTCATGCGGGGTCATCCTTGTCAACCTGCTGACCAGAGGGTAGCCCTGGGGTCAGGCCGTATAGGAGGATGACTCCTACAGAATGTGGGTCCAATAGTAGTAATAGTAGTAGTAATAGTACTAATAGTAATAGTAGTAGTACTAATAGTAGTAATAGTACTAAAAGTAGTTATAGTAGTAGTAATAGTAGTAGTAACTAGTAGTAGTAGTAGTAGTAGTAATAGTAGTATTAGAAATAGTAGTAGTAATAGTAGTAATGGTAAGAGTAGTAGTAGTAATAGTAGTAAGAAGTAGTAGTAATAGTAGTAGTAATAATAGTAGTAGCAACATTAGTAGTAGTAATAGTAGTAGTAATAGTAGTAGTAACAATAGTAGTAATAATAGTAGCAGTAGTAATGGTACTAGTAATAGTAGTACTAGTAATAGTAGTAATAATAGTAATATTAGTAATAGTAGTAATAGAAGTAGTAGTAAGAGTAGTAGTTATAGTAATAGTAGTACTAGTACTAGTAGTAGTACTAGTAGTAATAGTAGTATTAGAAATAGTAGTAGTAATAGTAGTAGTAGCAACATTAGTAGTAGTAATAGTAGTAGTAACAATAGTAGTAGTAATAGTAGTAATAGTAGTAAAAAGTAGTAATGGTAGTAGTAATGGTATTAGTAGTAATAGTAGTAGTAATAGTAATAATAGTAGTATTACTAGTAATAGTAGTAATAGTAGTAGTAATAATAGTAGTAGCAACATTAGTAGTAGTAATCGTAGTAGTAGTAATAGTAGTAGTAACAATAGTAGTAGTAATAGTAAAACTAGTAATAGTAGTAATAATAGTAATAGTAATAGTAATATTAGTAGTAAGATTAGTAGTAAGAGTAGTAATAGTAGTAATAGAAATAGTAATAATAGTAATAGTAATTATAGTAATAGTAATAATAATAGTAATAGTAATAAGTAGTAATAATAATAGTAATTATAGTAATAGTAATATTAATAATAGTAATAATAATAGTAATAATAATGATAATGATATAAACATACTAATATAATAATAATGATAATCAACAATGATAATATAATAATAATAATAATTATAATACTAATAATAATAATAATAATAATCATAATAATAATAATAATAGTAGTAGTAGTGTTTAAAATAAATACTAATAAATATCAAAAGAATAATTATCATGATAAAAAGTTTGATAATATTAAATAGTGAAGGAACAATGTATATATATATATATATATATATATATATATATATGTATATATATATTTATATATATATTATATATATATATATATATTATATATATTATATACATATTTATATATATATATATATACTTTTATATATATATTATATATATTATATATATTTATATATACATATATATACATATTATATATATATATTATATACATATATATATATATACATTATATATATATACATATATATATATATTATATATATTATTATATATATATACATATATATATATATATTTATATATGTATATATATATTATATATACATATTTATGTATATATATATATATATATATATATGTATATTACATATATATATGTATATACCTACATATATATATATATATATATACTATATATATAGATATATATATATATTATGTATATATATATATATACGTATATATAGATATATATATATGTATATATATATATATATACGTATATATATGTATATATATATTATATATATGTGTGTGCGTGTGTGTGTGTATATATATATACATATATATATACATTATATATATATATACATATATATGTATATATATGTATATATATATATATATATATGTGTGTGTGTGTGTGTGTGTGTGTGTGTGTTGTGTGTGTGTGTGTGTGTGTGTGTATATATATATATATATATATATATACATATATATACATATATATATATATATATATATGTATATATATATATATATCTACATATACATATATATATATATATATATCTACATATACATATATATATATATATATATATATATATATATATATATGTAGTGAGAAGCTTATAACGTTATTTTGGATTAATTTTGTATCCAAATTTTTATTCGTCTCAACCTCTGGGAGAGTAGACAATCCAGCAGCAAACGAGGCAAAACTCGGATGTCAAAGACGTTCCATCTTCTTTATAGTCTTACGCCAAGGTATTTTATATTTTGTCCGAGAACACTTCAAGATGATCAAGAAATTCTGGAAACGCTTTGGACATCGACGACGCCCTCCAGGAAACCAGGAGCAGGACGGAATTAAGAAAGGATCAACGAGCAAGCTCCTGGTTCGACTTGGCGCACTTTTCGTCAGTTTGTGCCGTTGCACCTCTTCAAGGCCGTGCAAAGAAGAGATTCCTCAGAGCACCGTCGAAAAGACACCAACAGAGACGATGCTACGGGCTAATAAGAAACAAGCTCGTGCCTTCAAGAACCACGACTGGACCACCTCAGGAGTTCTTGGTACAGGCTCCTTCGGCAAGGTGGTCCTTCTCAAGAACGAGGCCAAGAGCGCAAACATCGCCAAGAAGGTGGTAAGTCAGAAGACCACCAAAGGCCTTTACTTCGGCGAGGAAGTCATTCACTTCCAAATCAAACACCGGCACGTCATTAACCTCTTCTGCTGGGAAAGACAAGTCAACAGGAGCGGGTACACTGCACGGCAAGAGCTCCATCTCTTTATGGAGTACTGTTCTGGAGGCGATCTGCACAGTGCGATCAACAAGAGCCTCACAACTGAGGACGCCCTCGGCTACTTCGATTAGCTGATGTCTGGCGTCGAGCACCTCCATGCCAGGGGCGTCGCGCACCGGGACCTCAAGCCGGCAAACCTTCTCTTGACGGAGGACAAGATCCTCAAGATCGCCGACTTCGGCTTGGCCGATCTCTTCGTGGTCAAGGGCGAGGAGGTCCGACTCCAAGGGACTGTTGGCACTCCGGCTTACATGGCACCGGAGGTCCTCAGCGGGTCGACCTACCTCGGCCCTCCAGTTGACCTCTGGTCATGCGGGGTCATCCTTGTCAACCTGCTGACCAGAGGGTAGCCCTGGGGTCAGGCTGTATAGGAGGATGACTCTTACAGAATGTGGGTCCAAAAGGACCCAAAGTTGATGGAATTGCCATCCTGGAGCGAACTCGGCATTTCTTCTCGGTCTGTGGTACACCACCTTCTAGAACCAGACCCGCTCCACAGGATTTCTGGATGGAGGAAATTTTGTTAAGAAAAACTAAAGGAAAATCAGTCTCTGCCATTCAAAGGCCAAATTACCATGCACGCCCTACTCCTCTAAAAGTGGAAAAAATACACTTAATCGGCTCATAAAAGAAGCAACAATTCAATGAAGTATTGTACAAGAATAATGTTATCGTAAAACAAAAAGTATCCCAGCAAAACCATTCAATGCACAATTAGTACTCCATATTCCCATGCCTAGGGCAATCCAGTGCAGACACACGTATGAAAAATGAATACTAAGAAAAGAAGAGCACGCCTCAATAAAAGAAAAGGAGAAAAGAAATATACCAAAATGGGAACCAGGCAGAATTGTTACAAAACAAGGACATAAAAGCCTCTTCTTCGCCTTTCGAAAAGCAATAGGGTTTCCCTCAGCTGAATAAAATAGCCAGATACCTCAACATGAATAGACATATCTCTACCGTTCTGGCGACAGCCGACGAGGAAAACCCAGGTGGTCGGAGGACATCTGTTGACCGTGAAGGCGCTCTGTGCGCTTTTACCAGGAATAGAGCTCAACTGGGGAAAATGGTACAGGATGGGGACAAACAATAGCAAACAGCAGAGGGAGGTGGACGGCTGTTATGGGATCGGGTCTGAGTGAAGGAGGAAGAGAGAATTAAGGATGGGAAGAGGAATAGGACAAGGAAGAGAAGAAGTACCAGTAAGAATTAATGGAAGTAGGGGGAAAAGCGGAAGGGAATGAATAGGAAGGAAAGAA